>NC_045979.1:20161554-20461554 GCF_010909765.2 Amblyraja radiata
AGGGTGATGGGTGTATGGAACGAGCTGCCAGAGGAGGTAGTTGAGGCAGGTATTATAACAACATTGAAAAAACATTTTGACAGGTTCATGGATAGGAAAGGTTTAGAGGGATATGAGTCAAATGGGATTAGCTTAGATGGGGCATCTTGGTTAAGGCAGGTACTATAAAAACATTTGGACAGGTAAAGGGATAGGATTAATTTATAGGGGTATGGGCCAAACCTAGGCCAATGTCAAGAGTGTAGATGGGGCATCTCGGTCGGTATGGACAAGTTGTGCCCGAAAGGGCGCCTATCCGTGCTCCCCAGAGATGCTGCCTGGCCCACTGAGGTACTCCAGCACTTTGTGTCTTTTTTTATAAACAAGCATCTGCACTTCATTGTGTCTCCAGTGAAATGCGTGACTTTGCATGCTATCCAATCAAATCAGTTACTACTATACACAAATACAATCAAGTCAAACACGTCGAATAGATTGAACAAAGGGGAAGATACAGAGTGCAGAATACAGTTCTCAGCATTAAAGCACATCAGTTCCATTGACAAAGTCCAAAGTCCGCAATGAGGGAGGGGAGCATACCCTAGCTCATGGGAGGAATTACCACTGTACCATTAAACAGTGAACAGTGAAAGGCCTGGATAGAGTGGATGTGGAGAGGATGTTTCCACCAGTGGGAGAGTCTCGGATCAGAGGGCACAGCCTCAGCATTAAAGGACAAACCTTTGGAAAGGAGATGAGGACAAATTTCATTTGGCAGTGAGTAGTGAATCTATGGAATTCATTGCCACAGACAGTTGGCAAGGCCAAGTCATTGGGTATTTTTAAAGTAGAGATTGACACGTTTTTGAATAGGTAAGGGTGTCAAAGGTTACGGGGAGAAGGCAGGAGAATGGGGTTGAAAGGAAAAGATAGATCAACTACATATGAATGGCAGAGTAGACTCAATAGGGTTAGCATTAGGTAGAGGTTGAGCAGGCTAGGAGGATGAGGGTGACCTTATAGAAGTGTACAATATTATGAGAGGAATAGATCGGGTGGACGCACAGAGGGGGGGAAAGATTTAATAGGAACCTGAGCGGTAATGTTTTCACACAAAGGGTGGTGGGTGTATGGAACGAGCTGCCGGAGGGGGTCGTTGAGGCAGGTACTATTGTAATGTTTAAGAAACATTCAGACTGATACATGGACAGGACAGGTTTAGAGGGTTATAGGCCAATCGCAGGCAGTAGATGGGGCATGCTGGGCAGTGTGGGCAAGTTGGGCTGAAGGGCATGTTTCCATGCTGTAAGACTATGACTCAATGGCTGAATGGCCTAATTCTGCTCCAATGACTTATGAACTTATGAACCTGCCAATGATTACCAAACAAAGATTGACTGAGAATAAACCTGGGCCATCGCTCCACAATGAGCTAACCTTACTGTGATGTTCGTTTCAGATTCAATTTTAATTGTCATTGTCAGTGTACAGTACAGAGACAACAAAATGCATTTGGATAATACCCTCAGATTCCCACCATTATAGTCAATAACAGCTGTGTTGCTGCAATCCCTGAAGCCATCTCTGTTTCTTCGACAGAGATTTTTTTTCCCACGGTTGTTATTGGTGATCAGAAAGAGGATGTCATGTGCCTTTCATCAAGTTCAGTGTGCTTTGCATTTTACAGAATATTTTAAAAACATTTTACATCAGCGGCAAAAAAAATCTGAAAATATTTATTCTTGGGATGTGAACGATTTATTTAAAGACAATCCCGACTTCCCCTGGGAAACTCTGATGAGCTTTCTGTACGATCTGCAACAGACCTAATATCTGGTGGTACAACCAAGATGGTCTTAGGTAGGACATTTTGACCCGGTAATGAAGGAGGAACAGCAGGTAAATGACCCGTAAAGCATTTAAAAGATACTTGGACAGGTACATGAATAGGAAAAGTTTAGAAGGATATGGGCCAAATGTGGGTAAATGGGACTAGTGTACATGTGGTTGTGACATCTCAGTCGGCATGGATGAGTTGGGCCAAATGGCCTGTTTCCATGCTATCTGACTCCATGACTCATCGAAATGATGTCTGATTTGAAAGGAAGTTGAAAGTGATGGTGTTTGCATGAGATTGCTTTTGGTCTCCTTAACAAACATGAATATAAAGCTGGAAAAGCAATCAAGTAAACAAAGTGAGAAAGGGTGCCAAAACTACCAAATGTTAATGGTGGAGTGTTGGATATTCATGTATCTGTACACTGTGGACAGTCTTTCCATGTATAGTCATGTATAGTTTTTCTGCTGACTGGATAGCCCGCAAGAAAAGCTTTTCACTGCACCTCAGTAAACGTGACAATAAACTAAACTACACTTCCCACAATTGACTCCATCTATACTTCACACTGCCTCGGGAAAGGGGCTAGCAAAATCAGAGACTTGTCCCATCGAGTCATTCCTTCTCCTTGCTCCCAACTGACAAAAGGTGCAGAACCTGAAAGCACGCACCACCAGAGTCGAGAACAGCTTCTTTGTCTATAGTATTATCTGATCTCTTTGGATAGCTTGCAAAACAAAGCTTTTCACTGTACGTGACAACAATAAACCTAAACCTGAAGCTGATTAAAAGAAAAGTGGCATTGAAGTGCATCGGAGTCCATCTACGTCTTAGTGCAAAGAACGTCATTTTACTTTAGACTTGACTTTACTTTAGAGATAATAGTGCTGAAACGGACCCTTCGGCACACCGAGCCCGCACCGACCAACAAACACCCCTTACAATAGGACTATTCTACACACACTAGGGACAATTTACAATTTACAGAAGTCAATTAACCTACAAACTTGCACGTTTTTGGAGTGTGGGAGGAAACCGGAGCACCTGGACAAAAAACACGGTTGCAGGGAGAACGTACAAACTCCGTACAGACAGCATCTGTAGTCAGGATCAAACCCGGGTCTCTAGCAGTGTAAGGCAGCAACTCTACCGCTGCACCACTTATTTTACATTATACCATTAAAAGGCAAATGTTGTTTTACGTTGTGCTGTTGTAAGCAAAATTATAGCTTGGTTAAGGATTGGATTTATTTTGGTGATGCAAGCTATCTTTCACGGACTGCATTACCAAAACAATCTCAATGGAAGAAGGGTCCCGACCCGAAACATCACGTATCTCTGTTCTCCAGAGATGCTCCCTGACCCGCTGAGTTACTCCGGCACTTTGCGTCTTTTTTTGTAAACCAGCATCTGCAGTTCCTTGTGTCTACTCTCAGCAGAGAAATCTTCAAATAGGATGTTGTTCCTTAATTTGAATGACTTCAAAGCCTGTTGCTTTAAATAGTCCATGAATTTGTGTATCTTTGAGTAATGTTTCCTGAATTCAGTTTGATCTCTGAAGACTCCTCTTTGCTGCTAACTATGGGAATTATGAAGGAAAAATATTTAAGGCTGGAGGAAGTTTGTGGCTCCAGTTTTTGATTCATGTCCTGGTATAACGATACCTCAAACACTAAATCCAAACAGTTACGAAGGATAGTCCCTTACAGTCACGTCGTTAACATTAAAGTAATAACATTGTCCATGATCAATGGGGACTATCTGATAAATTTGAACTACTTCAGTAGCATTTGTTTATTGTTAAAATTAAAACTATTTATATGAATATTATGCAATGCAAAATCCATTCTGAACGAAGGATCAAGGAAGAACATTATTGTTCAATTGAATTGCACTTTTGTTTAATTTAGAGATACAGCACTGAAACAGGCCCTTCAGCCCACCGAGTCCGTGCTGACCAGCGATCCCCCCACACACTGGCACCATCCTACACACTAGGGACAATTTACAACTGTTACCGAAGTCAACAAACCTACAGACTTTTACATCCATCTTTGGAGTGTGGGAGGAAACCGGAGCATCCGGAGAAAACCCACGTGGTCACAGGCAGAATGTACACACTCTGTACAGATAGCACCCGTAATCAGGATCGAACCTGAGTCTCTGGTGCTGTGAGGCAGCAACTCTATCGCTGCGCCACCGTGTCGCCCCTTACATCAGCAACTTTATGAAAGCACAGCCCACAGTCCAGAAACACAGAATTAAAACTCTTTTTCGTTTTATTCTTTTCAATTACTGTCACGTATATTCTGTATACATAAGGATTTTTGTTAAATAGTAGATGGTGCACATTTGGGGATTAGACACAATCACAGTTCCTGGATTTTGATGGCAGATGTTGGTGATCTTAACAAACAGCTGGCACCCACTTAGAATATAGAACAGCACAGCACAGGAACAGGCCCTTCGGCCCATGTTGTCTGTGCTGTACATGACCCCAACTCCCACCGCCCCAATCACCCTGCTCCTTTCCTTCCTCCGAACGTTCATCTCCCATCCACAAATCCCACACTTCCCTTTTCTTTCCCCCTCTCCCCTGCCCCCCTACACCCATATCCCTCACTCCTCCTCTTCACCCCTTTTCTAATACCCATTTGTCTCCATTTCAACTCTAGCCTTTGTCACTTACTCCACCCATCAGCCGATATAATAGTCCCCTCAATCATATCCACCTATCACTTGCAGTGATTTGTCCAATTCCCACCTCTCTTCCACCTTCCTCCTCCCTACTCCAATCACGGGTGCTGTCTGTGTGGAGCTTGCACATTCTCCCTGTGACCACGTGGGGTTCCTCCGGGTGTTCCGGTTTCCTCCCACATCCCAAAGACATGCGGATTTGTTGGTTAATTGGCTTCTGTAAATTGCCCCTAGTGTGCAGGGAGTGGATGTGAAAGTGGGATAACATAGAACCAGTGTGAACGGGTGATCATTGGTTGGCGTGGACTCAGTGGGCTCCACGCTGTATCTGTAAAAATTAATCATAATCATCATAATCATATCATAATCATACTTTATTAGCAAGTATGTTTTGCAACATACGAGGAATGTCATTTGCCATACAGTCATACTAATAAAAAGCAACAGAACACAAAATACATTTTAACATAAACATCCTCCACATTCCTCACTGTGATGGAAGGCAAAAAAAAGTTAAATCTCTTCCCTTCTTTGTTCTCCCGCAGTCGGGGCCCTCAAGCCTTTCATTGACTGGGCGAACATGACTCCCGCAGCCGGTGGCATTTGGGCCCTCACATCGAGGCGATCAAGCTCCAGCATCAGGGGGGGGGAAATCTCAGCTCCCCCGCGCTGGGCGATCTGACCTCGGGTCAGGGCTGATCGGAACCTTCTGCCTCGTTTGGAGCTTCCTGACATCGGTCTTTACCTGAGACTACGAGCTCCTCGATGGTGAAACCCGCAGGCCGCGTTTGGAGCGTCGATCCCAGGCAAGGGATCGGGTCCGATGATAAGTCCATGTCCCCGAGGTGGGGCTCAAAGTCAGTCCCGAGCAAGGCCTCCAGCTCCATGATGTTAAGGGCCTGTCCCACTTTCACGACCTAATTCACAAACTTTTTTACTCGTGGACATTTTTCATCAGGATAGAAAAACGCCCCGACCTACTTGATGCCACGAGTACCTAGGCTAGCATCACGACCTACCTAAGACCTTCTATGACCTCCTACGACCTCGTGATGACCACGTTGCGAGTATGAGTCAAGGGCAAACTCGGCAGAGGTCGTGAATTAGGTTGTGAAAGTGGGACAGGCCCTTTAGGCCGCAGATCGACCGGAGATACGATCCAGAAAACAATCACGCCTCCGGCAAGGTAATCGATTGAAAAAAAGTTTCCCCTGACCCCCTCCCCCACCCCCCACATAAACAAACCATAGAACATTAACACAAACTTTTAAAACTAAAAATAACTAAAAAAAGATGAAAAGACAGACAGACTGGTGGTGAGGTTGCCATCATGCGGCGCCCCCCGGTGGTAATGGACTCAGTGGGCTCCATGCTGTATCTATAAAAAATAATATAAAGCAACCTTCATAAATTATCAAAAACAACGTTTCATTGCATTACTAGAGTAAATCTTCCCTAGTGTGTAGGGTGTGAAAGTGGGATATCTGGAGTATGGGTGATCGATGGTTAGTACGGACTCAGTGTGCTGAAAGGCCTGTTCCAAGCTGTAACTGTTTAAAAAGAAAACATCCATCATAAATGATCAGGTGCAATGTTCCCTGACATTCGGGTGGCAAGTGCTGTGTACCAGTTTGAGTCCAGCATGCACAGGTTAAACTCACTGGTCCATCAGTGGGCTCAATAGAGAGGGAGTTGCCTCCTCAGTTACTTACCACCACCTAATTTTTAATCATTGATTTTTCTGTAATAGAGACTGCTCTTATCTGCTGACTTGGTGTCTCCTGCTGCATTTGTGGGGCAGTGGCTGGAATACCGATGGTGAAAGGAGCGTGCACAGACTAGAAATCTTCTAACTGTGTCTGCTATAGGAATTATCCGGTAACATTTATACAAAATGAAATATTCCTTCCTATTGTTATTATATCAGCTCTCTCTACTTGTGGTGCTGCAGTCTATTTTACTGTAGATTAATGCATCACAGTAATGAGATGTTAAAATTAATTTCCCCAAATAACTGCATTCATTTAAGAATTATTTTTTATACTGTGCTGTAAATTGCAGGTTTTGAACCACTTATTATTGTCAATATTGCTCCAGCATTTTGTGTCTATCTTTACAATTTCTAAAAGAGTCACTGAAATTGTAAAAATAGACACAAAATGCTGGAGTAATGTTGACAATCGTAAATCGCAATAGGTGGAGCAAAGGGGAAGATACAGATTGCAGAATATAGTTCTTAGCATTGTAGCGCACCAGTTCCACAGACAAAGTCTAATGTCCGCAATGGGGTCGAGGTGAATCGGACAGTACCCTAGCTTATGGAAGGGCCGTTCAGAATCTTGATAATGGAGTGCGATCTGTTTCTTTCTTTCATGGGTTTTAGGATGGAAATTGGAACTGAGAAAATAAGTTCTCCCCCGCTGTATGTTGGCATTGTTGACGATAATATTAGTTGCCCAAACAAGGACAGATGTGGGTGAGGTAAGAAGGTAAAACCTACCAAATAATTAAAGGTCTAGATGGAATGGATGCAGAGAAGATGTTTCCCTTTTGTGCTAGAGTCGAGGACCAAAGGGCACAGCCTCAGAATAATAGAACGTACCTATAGAATGGCGATGAGGAGGAATTTATTTTGTCAGGGGGTGTGGAACAGCAGGAGAATGGGGTTGAGAGACAAAGCTAGATCAGCCATGATCAAATGGTGGAGCAGACTCAATGGGCCAAATGGCCTAATTCTGCTCCTATGTCTTATCATCTTAGGCTTCCAGCTTTATTGGAGGAAGGACTAGGAGAAGATAATCTTCTCTTGCGCGCGCAATATGGTCTTTGAGTTTGCTTTCCCTTTTTAACATATCAACATACATAACATACTTTAGTGGTAGAATGGTCGCCGTGTGACCACGTGGGTTTTCTCTGGGTGATCCGGTTTCCTCCCACACGCCAAAGATTTTAGGTTAGTTGTCTTTGGTGAAATTGTAAATTGTTCTTAGTGTGCAGGATAGTGTTAGTGTACGGGGATCGCTGGTTGGCGAGGACTAAATGGGCCGAAAGACCTGTTTCCGCGCTGAATCTCTAAAGTCTAAAGATTGAATTGCTCTGATGTGACGAGTCATTTAAACATTGCCAAGGAATAGTTTGTTCCATCTTGGCCTCAAATATTAGGGGATAATTTTAAATGACAAATGTTACATTTATATAATAATATAAATACATCCACTGGGAATCTGAGGAATAGAAATGATGTTTAAAGGAAACTTAAAATCTTAGCAGCTTTTCTTTGACGGAAATAAAAGATTTAGTAATTAACACTGCCAGCATTGGCAGTGAGGGAGGGCTGGTGTCTAAATGTGATCTTTGTGGGTTGAAACAGGGAAATGTTTCTCAGTATTTGTCAGTTGATTCCTGCTTTGGATTAATTTCAAGAATAAGAGCTTATTTTAGCTTGCCCATATATGGATTTGGCTGAGGAACAAGGAAATGCTCTTATTTCATCGTCCAACAGAGCAAACCATTGTTTTAGCATCAACTCTTAATCAACAACCATCTGTTCCAAATTGCAATTCAGAGAAAAGATGAAATTTCTATCTATATTTCCACTGAAAAAAATATTGTCCTCCTTTATAATTGCAGACAGGCTCCTGCAAAGTGAGTGTGTGTTCTGGTTTGCTCCAATATACCACTGTACAGTGAATTGTTTTTCTTGTACAGGTTGACCACCGATTCCCCTGCATTTGATGATCTGGCACCTCCTTTAGTCCAGACAAAGTTACGAGAGAGCACTTGAAACCCTCGCGGCTAGTTCAATGGGCGGCCAAGGATGGCATTGCGTGATACGAGCCGGGGTAAATCTGTTGAAACACCTTGACTGCGGGGTTTCCGTGCGCTTAATTTTGTTTTAATTAAATTTCTCGCAGTCCATGGTGCTTTAGAGACACGGGAGGGGTCAGAGGTATATTGTTGCATTATTATTACGTAGCCATATTATGCTGCCTTACAGCGCCAGAGACCCCGGTTCGACTACGACCATTGGGTGCTGTCTGTACGGAGTTTGTACATTATCCCCGTGACTGCGTGGGTTTTCTCCGGGAGCTCCCGTTTCCTCCCACACTCCAAAGACGTATTAAGGTTAATTGGCTTTGGTAAATTGTAAAAATTGTCTCCAGTGTGTAGGATAGTACTAATAATAATAATGGATGGGATTTATATAGCGCCTTTCTAATACTCAAGGCGCTTTACATCGCATTATTCATTCACTCCTCAGTCACACTCAGTGGTGGTGAGCTACTTCTGTAGCCACAGCTGCCCTGGGGCAGACTGACGGAAGCGGTGCTGCCATTCTGCGCCTACGGCCCCTCCGACCACCACCAATCACTCACACACATTCACACACAGGCAAAGGTGGGTGAAGTGTCTTGCCCAAGGACACAACGACAGTATGCACTCCAAGCGGGATTCGAACCGGCCACCTTCCGGTCGCCAGCCGAACACTTAGCCCATTGTGCCATCACTAGTACTAGTGTACAGGATGATCGCTGGTCGGCGCGAACTCCGTCGGCCAAAGGGCCTGTTTCCACACTGTATCCCTAAAGTCTAAACACCTCTGTTGGTTTGGCAAAACGGATAATCAGGCAAGGTGCCAGGAATCAGTGGTGAACCTGTACATCAATGTGCTGTTTTATTTCTAGATTCCAGCAAACTAAAAGCAGTCCCACAAATCTTGGTCACGTTTTACACTCGCAATTCAACTGTAGTTTAACTCGGGTCAGTAAAGAAATTTAATATTTTTACTTATAGCGATGACTATCTTGATGTTTTATAGATACCAATTCAAAATTAGGCCTTATCCAAGTGAGTGCATCAAGGAAATTGTAACATTTTGCATATTGTATCACTTTCTATGCGCTGTCTTTCAAAGTTAATGTGACATGTTTTTTTTAATGTGTAGGATTCCTCCAACTATAATTGGAAATATCCTTGCATGGCCCCTGGTGTTCAATCAATATATTGTAATTTATGTCCATATATTTTGTGCAAATATCTAGTACTAGAAAAATTATATTTCCTGGGTCTGTATTAGGTTTATGTTTATTATTGTCACATGTACCGAGATACAGTGAAAAGCTTTGATTTGCATGCTATACAATCAGATCAGATAATGCTGTACGTAAATACAATCCATTCAAAATCAAGTGCAATAGGTGGAGCAAAGGGGAAGATACAGAGTGCAGAATATATTTCTCAGCATTGTAGCGCATCGGTTCCAGAGACAAAGTCCAATGTCCACAATGGGGTAGAAGTGAATCATCCAATAGCTTGTGGAAAGGCTGTTCAGGAGCAAGAGGGGAGGAAGCTGTTCCTGAGTCTGTCGGTGCTCACGTTCAAGCTTCTTTATCTACTGCCAGATGTGAGCGGGGAGAAGAAGGAATGACTGGGGTGGAACAAGTCTTTGATCATGGTAGGTGCCTTTCTGAGGAAGCTTCAAGTGTAGATGGAGTCAATGGTGGGGAGTCTGGTCTGTGTGATGGACTGGTCTACATCCACAACTCTCTGCAATTCCTTGTGGTGTTCGGCAGAGCTGTTCCCAAACCAAGCTGTGATGATACCCGGCAATGTGCTTCCTACCGTGCATTTGAAAAAGTTTGTAAGAATCATTGGAGACATGCCAAGTGTCCTGAGGAAGTAGAGGCGTCGGTGTGCCTCCTTGGCTGTCACATCAATGTGATTGATGGCAATTGGTAATCACTTTTATCTTGTCTATTTTTACAGTTTTTAATCTGTATACTTGTTTTTAAGATCTATACACACTGTGTGTGCTCACAGAAATCTGTGTTGTATGACTGCTTATCAGTACATTGTCCTGTCTGTATGTTGAGCCACGTCAAAGAAGATTTTCTGTTACGACAGACAATAAAGTTTTCTGAATCTGAATCTGAATCTGAATTGGTAATATTAATAAGGAACTTGAAGTTCTCATCCAATTCCACTTTGGCGCCATTGACGTAACGCTGAAAGCGCCCGATACATTCACGTGATTTTCTTGTTTTATTGAGATGGGGAGAGCTTGTTTTTTTCCCGACTTTTTGCACGTGAGTGTTAACTAAATTTACATATTATTTTTTGGTCAACAGTTTATGATCACTGGATGTACAATGCAACTGACAAACTATGAACCCACGGGTTTGACAACTAACATACAATTGTTGAACAAATTTGAAATAAAACCTTATGATTATACAAGTTTTAAAAAGCACAATTAAAGTTGGGGGAAATCTTACACACATGCTCAATGGTTGTGTTTGCGGAAGGTCAGCAAGGTGGTGCAGCGGTAGAGATACTGCCTCACAGCACCAGAGTTCGATACATAGATACATAGATACATAGAAAATAGGTGCAGGAGTAGGCCATTCGGCCCTTCGAGCCTGCACCGCCATTCAATATGATCATGGCTGATCATCCAACTCAGTATCCCGTACCTGCCTTCTCTCCATACCCCCTGATCCCTTTAGCCACAAGGGCCGCATCTAACTCCCTCTTAAATATAGCCAATGAACTGGCCTCAACTACCCTCTGTGGCAGAGAGTTCCAGAGCTTCACCACTCTCTGTGTGAAAAAGTTTCTTCTCATCTCGGTCCTAAAGGATTTCCCCCTTATCCTTAAGCTGTGACCCCTTGTCCTGGACTTCCCCAACATCGGGAACAATCTTCCTGCATCTAGCCTGTCCAACCCCATAAGAATTTTGTACGTTTCTATAAGATCCCCTCTCAATCTCCTAAATTCTAGCGAGTATAAGCCAAGTCTATCCAGTCTTTCTTCATATGAAAGTCCTGACATCCCAGGAATCAGTCTGGTGAACCTTCTCTGCACTCCCTCTATGGCTATAATGTCCTTCCTCAGATTTGGAGACCAAAACTGTACGCAATACTCCAGGTGTGGTCTCACCAAGACCCTGTACAACTGCAGTAGAACCTCCCTGCTCCTATACTCAAATCCTTTTGCTATGAAAGCTAACATACCATTCGCTTTCTTCACTGCCTGCTGCACCTGCATGCCTACTTTCAATGACTGGTGTACCATGACACCCAGGTCTCGCTGCATCTCCCCTTTTCCTAATCGGCCACCATTTAGATAATAGTCTGCATTCCTGTTTTTGCCACCAAAGTGGATAACCTCACATTTATTGTGACATCCTGACATTCGGCCCATCGAGTCTACTCCACCATTCTATCATGGCTGATCTATCTTTAATTTTCAACCCAATTCTCCTCCCTTCTCCCCGTAATCCTTGGCATCCCTACTGATCAAGTACCAGTCAATGTACACATTGAAAATCAGAGATGGGTTCAATTTAAAGATATTACGCAAAATTAAAAAAGTTGGCTTAAAAAAACCCCGGTACCAACATCCCCACCATGAAGTTTATGCCATGGTCATCCCTCATGAGTATCACAATTGTTAAATATCCAGGGAGTTATATATCAATTAACACAATAATAGAAGTCACACTGTCCTGTTTGTAGTAAAATCATGAGAGCTAATTATGTTAATTTTCACCTTCTTGCCTTGAGAGTGGTGCAGCGGTAGAGTTGCTGCCTTACAGCGCCAGAGACCCAGGTTTGATCCTGATCTTGGGTGCTGTCTGTGTGGAGTTCGCATGTTCCCGCTGTTATGGCGTGGGTTTCCACTGCATGCTCCGGTTTCCTCCCACACTCCAAAGACGTGCGTTTTTGTAGGTTAATTGGCTTCTGTAAAATTGCCCCTAGTGTGTAGGATGCGAAACTGGGATAACCTAGAATAATGTGAACAGCTGATCATTGGTTGGCACGAATTTGATGTGCCGGAAGGCCTGTTTTGAACACTGTATCTCTAAACTAAAACTAAACTAAATGTAAGGTGTCCATGAAGGAATTATCTCAATGTCTTAGTTTAGCAATAACACTAAAGATTGCTCGGTTTCTTTAATTGCTTTTAATTCACAAACTAAAACAATTATACTAATTACACACCTGTTTCAAAATGCTAATTCAATTTGAAAGGTAATTACAGAAAACAATAAGACACAAAAAGCTGGAGTAACTCAGCAGGACAGGCAGCATCTCTGGAGAGAAGAAGTGGGTTATGTTTCAGGTCGAGACCCTTCTTCAGACTGGCTAGGGATAAGGGAAACAAGAGATGTAGACGATGAGGTGGAGATATAAAGAACAAAGAATTAAAGTTATGCAAAAAAGTCACGATGATAATGGAAACAGGCCATTGTAAGCTGTTTGTTGGGTGAAAATCAGAAGCTAATTTGAATTGGGTGGGGGAGGGATAGAGAGAGGGAATGCCGGGGCTACCTGAAGTGAGAGAAATTAATATTCATACAACTGGGCTGTAAGCTTCCCAAGCGAAATATGAGATGCTCTTCCTCCAATTTGCATTTCGCCTCACTCTGATAATGGAGGACAGAAAGGTCTGCGTAGGAATGGGAAGGAGAATTAAAGTGTTTGGCAACCGGGAGATCTGGTTGGTTCAAGCTGGCTGAGCGAAGGTGTTCCATGAAATGATCGTCCAGTCTGCGTTTGGTCTCGCCGATGTATAAGAGTCCACTACTTGAACAACGGATACAGTAGATGAGGTTGGAGGAAGTGCAAGTGAACCTCTGTACCTCCTCCCTGGACAGGGTCGAGGGAGGAGGTATAGCGACAGGTGTTGCATCTTCTGTGTTTGCAGGGGAAGGTACCTGGGGTGGGGGTGGTTGGGTGGGAAGGGGTGAGTTAATCAGGGAGTTGCGGAGGGAACAGTCTCTGCGGAAGGCGGAAAGGAGTGGAGATGGGAAAATGTGGCTAGTGGTGGGATCCCGTTGGTGGTGGGGGAAATTTTGGAGGGTTATGTGTTGTAGGCAACAGCTGATGGGGTGGAAGGTAAGGAAAGGACTAGGGGGACTCTGTCTCTGTTGCGACTAGGAGGAGCGGGAAACCAGGAGACACGAGTGAGGGCCTCATCTATGATGGGAGAGGGGAACCCCAGTTCCGTGAAGAATGAGGACATCTCAGATGTTCTTGTATGGAACACCTCGTCTTGGGCGCAGATGTGGCGTAGGCGGAGGAATTGGGAGTAGGGGATAGAGTCTTTGCAGGAAGCAGGGTGTGAAGAAGAGTAGTCGAAGATAGTTGTGGTAGTAGTGGGTTTGTAATAGATGTCAGTCAATAGTCTATTTCCTGTGATGGAGACGGTGAGATCAAGAAAGGGGAGGGAGGTGTCGGAGATGGTCCAGGTAAATTTGAGTGCAAGATGAAAATTGGTGGTGAAGTTGATGAAGTTCATGCGTTCTGCAAATTGGAGGAACACCATCTCATATTTCGCTTGGGCAGCTTACAGCCCAGTCGTATGAATATTGATTTCTCTCATTTCAGGTAGCCCCGGCATTCCTTATATCCCTCCCCAACTTAATTCGCACTAGCTTCTCATTTTCACCCTACAAACAGTTTGCAATAGCCTGTTTCCTTCATCATTGTTACTTTTTTGCAAATCTTTAATTCATTGTTCTTTATCTCTCCACATCACCGTCTATATCTCCCGTTTCCCTTATCCCTAACCAGTAGGAAGAGGGTCTCGACCCGAAACATCACCCGTTCCTTCTCTCCAGAGATACTGCATGTCCTGCTGTGTTACTCCACCTTTTTGTGTCTATCGTTAGTTTAAACCAGCATCTGTGGTTCCTTTTTAGACAGAAAACAATAATTCTGTTCTAAATACAGGAAGAAATGTGTCCACCAGATGAGGTTGACATGAACATATCTGGATATTATGAAATACAATCTCTCATTGTTAAGCAAAGATCAACATTGTTTAACCAGCATCTGCAGTTCCTCCTTACATATGTTTAATTGTCATTTCTACCACCAATGGAATGGTGAAATTCTCACACTGCAGCTTTATAGGCCAGTGAACATAATAACACACAGATAATATATAATAATCAAAAAGTCAATTAATAACTATAGTTCAATTCACTCAGAGGTAATGGGTAAATGGAATAAGCTGCTTGAGGAGGTAGTTGAGGCAGGTACTATCACAACATTTAAAAGACACTTGGACTATTACATGCATAGGAAAGGTTCAGAGGGATATGGGCCAAACGCAGGGAAACGGGACTAGCTTAGAAGGGCGAGGGAAGGTTTGTTCACAGAGTGGGTGGTGAGTGCTTGGAATGTGCTGACTGCGGTGGTGGAGGCAGATGCAATAGTTGTACTTAAGAGGCTTTTAGACGCACGATATGCAGGGAATGGAGAGATATGGATCAAGTGTAGGCAGAAGGGGTTAGTTTATGCTGGCGTCATGTCTGGCACAGACATTGTGGGCTGAAGGGCCTGCTCCTGTGCTGTACTGTTCTATGTTCTGTTGTAATCTCTACTGGCCAATTATCATAGGAGGAGTAATTATGTTTTTTCCCCCCATTTAAGCGTCTGTTGGCTTCTTCTTCTTTCGTGTGGCGTGCACAGCCTAAAGGGCCTGTCCCACCAGCATGCGACTGCATGCGCCGAGCGCGACCTAACATGGTCGCTTGAGCCGTACGGCCTCATGGGGCCGGTCCCACTTCGATTGCCGGAGCCGTATGGAGTTGTGCGGTGCTGGTCTCGACATCGCGCGGGGCTCTGAAAAACTGACACTGCCCAGAAATCCCGCGCGGCAACGGTCTATCGGCCTGCAGCCGCATTGAGGCCGTACGCAGCGCCTCAACGCCGAACGCAGCATCTTGACGCCGTACGCAGTGTCTGGACGGCGTACGCAGCGTCTTGATGGCGTACGCCTAGCGCGTGGCGTTGCGTGATGACGTAACCGCCCGACGCCGTGCGACGTCCAAATTCAGTCGGCCCGTCTCCTGCCCAGCTGATTGGTGAGTATGATGTCGGGACCAGCTCCATACGGCTCCGCAGTTGGAAGTGGGACCGGCCCCGCGAGGCCGTATGCCTCAAGCCACCACGTTTGGTCGCGCTCGCCGCATGCAATCGCATGCTGGTGGGACAGGCCCTTAAAGTTGTTGGACAACTTGTTCTATTTGATCTTCCGTTTGTGCACGTCGAGTTGATTGCATTAGTCGAAACAGGGCGGACCACGTGAAGGTTGCAATCTTCCACCCCGGCTGTTGGCATTCATGATATTTCTACTCATTTGGAACATGAAATGCAACTTTTTAAATGTTCAATTTAAAGTGGATGCAGAGGCAACTTTATTTTTGACTGATTTTTTTTGTAATTAATTACCTTGGAGAAATAAAGTAAAGGAAACACATTCACATACTATCTGTATTTGGTAGCTCAAGAGATTACAGATGCTGGATTCTTGAGCAAAACACAAAGTGCTGGAGGAACTCAACGGGTCAGGCAGCAATTGTGAAGGGAATGGGCAGATTATGTTTGGGGTTGGGACCCTTCTTCAGACAGACCCGGAAACATCATGTCTCCATTTCTCCTCTACAGTTGCTGCCTGACCCATTGAGTTCCTCCAGCAGTTTGTTCTTTACACTCGTATGTTTAATTGTTTCATTTAAAAATCAAATGTTTCTTGTAGATTCAGACAGATGTGCTGAAACTTATTGAGGTGGAGAAGTCAGTCGAGCATTATTTCAGACATAGAAGCAGTAAGTTTTGTTTCCCCCGAAATATAGTTTGAAATATTGAATTATTTGGAACAGTGGTGAAGCGGTAGAGTTGCTGCCTCACAGTGCCAGACACCCAAGTTCGATTCTGACTGTGGGTGCTGTCCATATGGAGTTTCTACGTTCTCCCAGTGACCTCGTGGGTTTTCCCCAGGTGTTCTGGTTTCCTCCCACACTCCAAAGTCGTACAGATTTGTAGGTTAATTGGCTTTGGTAAAATTGCAAATTGTCCCTAGCGTGTAGGATAGTATTAGTGTACGGGGTGATCGCTGGTCAGTGCGGACTCGGTGGGCCGAAGGGCCTATTTCTGCGCTGTATCTCAAAAGTCTAAAGATACAAGATGATCGTATCTTGGTAAATCTAAAGAGTAAATTCACCTACTCAATCCAAGTAAATATTGTGGTTGCTAAGATCTGTTCAGTTCGTTTTGAGTGTTCAACTTTTTGCTTACCATGAAAATGATGCAAACTATGACTCAAACCTATCTACTGCATCAGGACCTCGGACACATCATTGGAGGTACTGGGTGGCAGAAGCCTTCCCGAGGCGCCGCGGAACTGGGAACCTGTGCGAAGGCTCGGAGGACCCCGGAACTGGGAGTGAGCCACTGGAGACGAGGACGTGAGGAGCAAGGGCCGGTGGAAGTGTGAACTGGAGTAATGCCTCCGGCACCTGCAAGGTCAGCTGCAGGAAGTGCCCCTGGGACACAAAGGACCCGGGCGAGGAGGGGGCCGATCCGGTCGAAGGCGACGGAGGAAGGCCCTACGTGAGCCTGGGGCTTGCCTGGATCGGGAACTGCTTCACTAGACCAAGCGAGCGGGCGGATCGGACTTTGGAAATGGCGCCAAAACATACCGGTGCCTGCATGCGTAAATATGCAAAAATAATTTCACTCTTGAACGTGTGACAAATAAAACAAATTGAGCCATTGAACCACCACAAGCCTTGATGTGTCATTATTGCTGAAGTGCAGTAAAGATCCGTAACTTATGGCCAGAGAATGGAGGTCAAGTCAGCCTTGCTCTCTCCAGCCCCTCTTAATGAAGAAATCAGGTTTCCAAGTCCCGGAAATGTATTACTTTCTTCCTTCCCCTTAGGCATGTGGTCAGGAAACAGCCGCCCTTACAGTCATTCAGTTCATGGCCACCGGTGTTAGGAACAACATCCCAGAGATGTAATGTTGTGTCTGATCCTCCCTCAGGGAGTTCGAGCATAGCTGTGGGTTACGAACTTACTCCTAATAAATTGGCGGTTAAATTGCTCACAATATGTGATAACGATAGACCTGATAACCGGTGGCTTTGTGCATCCTCGTTGCTCCAATCTCGGCTCAGTCAAGCTAATGATAGTAGCCGGATGCACCAACGACGAGAGGAAGACAACAGTGGTCTGAGGATAGACTCAAAATTCTGGAGCAACTCAGTGGGTCTGGCGAAAAGGTGATGGCACGCTGGTGCAGCAGTAGAGTTGCTGCCTTACAGCACCCGGGTTCAATCCTGACTATGGGTGCTGTCTGTACAATGTTTGTACATTCTCCCTGTGACCTGCGTGGGTTTCCTCCGGGTGCTTCAGTATCCTCCCACACTCAAAAGGCACACAGGTTTGTAGGCTAATTGGCTTGGTAAAATTGTAAATTGTCCCTAATGTGTGTAGGATAGTGCTGGTATATGGGCATCACTGGTTGGCGTGGACCCAGTGGGCCGAAGGGCCTTTTTTCATGCCATACCTCTAAACTAAACTAACTGTGACGTTTTGTGTCGAGAGCCTTCTTCAGTCTGAGAGCCAGGGGAAAGGGAAACTAGAGGTATGAAAAGGAACAGAACATATCAAAGCCGGCACCAAATTAAAGATGGCCAAAGAGCCCACAATGGTCCATTGTTGGCTGTGGAGGATGTGATATCGAAGATATAAAAATAGTGAAACTAGCAACACGACAAGGGTCGGGAAGAGATGGAGAGAGAGGGAAGGCAAGGTTTCTTGAAATACGAGGTGCTGTTCCTCCAATTTGCATTTGGCCTGTCTGAGGGTCTACTTCAGGACTAGTTTCAGGTTGAGACCCTTCTTCAGACTGAGAGTCATGGGCTAGTGCCAGTCTACAGGGGGATCACTGGTCGGTGCTGACTTGATGGGCCAAAGGTCCTGTTTCCACACTGCATCTCTAAACTAAACTAAATACAAATAATCACACTGTTTGTGGTGAATGTGTAGAACACCTGGAATATTTAGTTCCAATATATCCAATGTAATTTGATTTTGTATTTGGATGCGGAGTAAAAAATATCCCAAATTACCTCAATAAGTTATCTTGCCAAATGTAAATAAAATGGTTCCAACTATTCTCGAGCATTTCAAACTTAATCTTAGCTTGAAAACGCTTTAGTTATTTTATTTCCAACAAACCTGACAGGAAGTAGGATCAAGATCAAGCCAACATAGGCTATTTAATTTTACAAGGCCTCAGAGAGCAGTGGAGGCCGGTTCTCTGGATACTTTCAAGAGAGAACTAGATAAGGCTCTTAAAGATAGCGGAGTCAGGGGATATGGGGAGAAGGCAGGAACGGGGTACAGATTCGGAATGATCAGCCATGATCACATTAAATGGCGGTGCTGGCTCGAAGGGCCGAATAGCCTACTGCTGCACCTGTTGTCTATTGTCTATTGTCTAAGCCATATTAATTAACTATTTACAGGTTTAGGTGATAAAATATCTAAGTTTCCCCTACTTTTTAACAATTGATCAAATCTCAGCTTTCCTAATTTTAGTTTAGTTTATTGTCACGTGTACTGAGATACATTGAAAAGCTTTTGTTAAAAGCATGCTAACCAGTGAACAGAAAGACTATACGTGATTACAATCAAGGCATCCGCAGTGTACAGGCACGGGATAAAGGGAATAATGTTTAGTGCAAGATAAAGTCCAGTAAAGTCGATTAAAGATAGTCCGAGGGTCTCCGATCAGTAGATGATAGCTCAGGACCGCTTTATAGTTGATGATAGGATGGTTCAGTTGCCTGTTAACAGCCAGGAAGAAACTGTCCCTGAATCTGGAATCTATTCTGTATCATTGCACCATGTAATAAAATAATTTACGGCTAGCTTTCCTCAACATGTCCCTATCCAATAAGTTGAACCCCAAGGACTGCAAATGTTCACGGCGGGTTAGATCACTCTAACTTCTCAAGTATAATTGAGAGGGACAAATTAAATGCTGAAATTGCCAACGTTGCTCACATCCCCTGAAAAATAAAATAAAAGATAGCCGATGAAACTCCACAAAGAAGGATGGAAAATCGACAGAGTCAGAGAGCACGGAAGCAGGCCCTTCGATTCACTTGTCCATGCTGACCAAGGTGCCCCATCTAAACATTTGCTTGCGTTTGGCCCATAAACGCAACACCCTCATAAATCTTCTTCGAATTAGGTATCAATAAGAAGTGAAACAACATAAAAAAAAACACACTGGGGAAATAAACTAGAGTTGGCGCGGCACAGTGGCACAGCTGTAAAATTGTTGCTTGAGACCCGGGTTCGATCCTAACTATGGGTGCTGCCTGTATGGAGTGTATACATTTTTCCTGTGACCACGTGGATTTTCTCCGGGTTCTCCCGCATCCCCCCATATTCCAAAGGTGTACAGTTTTGTAGGATAATTGGCTTTGGTAAGTTGTAAAATTGTCCCGAGTGTGTGTACGGGGTAATCGCTGGTCGGCCCGGACTCAGTGGGCCGAAGGGCCTGTTTCCACGCTGTTTCTCTAAAGTCTAAAGTAAATTCTAAAGTTCTCCAGAGGTTTCTGGCTGTCCTCATTTCACATACGCTGTGCAAAATACTACAAACGTTGTAGGTAGAGTATATATAACCATTCATTAATGCCAGAGAAGATAAAGCATTTTAATTAAAAAAGGAGATGGTCTAATGAATGTAAAATGGATTTTGTTGTTGGAAGTTGTTGTTGGCTTGAACGAGGCATTGTTACGCAGTTAGGGATTATCAATATAGCAGATCTAATTTTGGATCCTGCACTTTATAACAACTTTAAGTAATGTTGTGACCTACGAAGAAACATCAATGAGTTGTAATTAAAAGTGTTTGACCTTAACTGGCGTAAGGAGTTGCTATTTAGCTTGCCAGATACCCAGAAATTAATTTGCATATACAGAAGTCCTAATTTTTCCAGGATCAGAGTTCACGCGAATCAATGATGCAAATAGAACACAGAACAGTACAGCACAGTAACAGGCCCTTCAGCCCGCAATGTTCATACCCAACATGATGCCGTTAAACTTGTCTCGGCCTGCACGTGATCCACACACCACCATTCCCTGCACATCTGTGTGCCTATCTAAAAGCTTCTTAAATGCCACTATCGTGTCTGCCTTCACAACCACCCCTGGCAGCACATTCCAGGCACCCACCACCCTCTGTGTAAATAAAGTTGCCCCGCAAATATCCTTGAAACTTTGTCCCTCTCACCGTAAAGCTGTGCCCTCTAGTCTTTGACATTTATACCCTGGGAAACAGGTTCTTACTGTCTACCCTAGCTCTTCCTCACATAATTGTATATATTTCTATCAAAAAGTTTACTTTTTGTCATAAGTGGGAATTGTTCATTGATCACAAGGACCCATCACTCTCTGCATTTAAAAAACTTGCCCCGCACATCTCCTTTAGACTTTGCCCTTCTCACCTTAAAGCTACTCAATGTAATTTATATTTTCACATCAGCAGATTTAAATATTCATCAATACCAATATTTCCATCTGCCATTTAATTGCCATCTCATGTGACTCTGAAACAATATTAAATTCAGCTGCTTCGAGAGCAAGTTCCTTTTCAAGTGATTTAGCATCACTGATCTAGTGATTTAGTGATCGCTGGTTTAAGGTGCAGGAAGGAAAGATTTAGTGGGAATCTGAGGGGAAACCTTTTTACTCAAAGGTCATAAGGTCATAAGTGATGGGAGCAGAATTAGGCCATTCGGCCCATCAAGTCTACTCTGCCATTCAATCATGGTTGATCTATTTCTCCCTCCTAACCCCATTCTCCTGCATTTCCCCCATAAACCGTGACACCCATAAAAGGATGGTGGGTGCATGGAACAAGCTGCCAGAGGAGGCAGTTGAGGTAGGTGCTATCACAACGTTGAAGAAACATTTGGACAGGTACGAGATTAGGATAGGTTTTAGAAGGATGTGGGCCAAATGTAAACAGGATTTGACTAGTGTAGATGGGGCTTGTTGGTCAGCATGGGCAAGTTGGGCCGAAGGGCCTGTTTCCATGCTGCATGACCATGACTCTATCCATATAGACTTCTTTCTAAGCACTGTATGTTTTGCATGGGTATATGTTTGCATGGGTATATGTTTAAGAAGGAACTGCAGATGCTGGAAAATCGAAGGTACACAAAAATGCTGGAGAAACTCAGCGGATGCAGCAGCATCTATGGAGCGAAGGAAATAGGCAACGTTTCGGGCCGAAACTGCCTATTTCCTTCGCTCCATAGATGCTGCTGCACCCGTTGAGTTTCTCCAGCATTTTTGTGTACCTTGCATGGGTATATGCTTGCATTGTATGTTTTGCACGGGTAAGTTAATGAATTTCTGAATCTGGAATGCAGAAATGAGATTTCCAATATTTTCTCTATAATATTAGCCTTTGATGCCTTACTTCAATTTCTGACTTGTTATTTTGCTCTAAGTGTGGAATTTAGTCATACATTCTGTTATAAGGGACTTTCCAAAGTCTTGTGACCACATTGATACGTTGAAGCCCTCAAACGATGAGTGAGGGGAAAAAAGTCAGCAGGATATTGAGTGGAGATTGAGACTTTTGAATCCTGTAAAGGCACTGTAATAATAAAAGAACAAAAAGAATAAAAGGCAGGGGAGTCAGTCTACCCCACGACAGAATGGAGAGGAGTTGTATAGTTTGGTAACCACAGCGAAGAAGGATCTCCTGTGGCGTTCTGTACTGCATCTCGGTGGCTCCAGTCTGTGGCTGAAGGTGCTCCTCAGGTTGACCAGTGTCATGGAGCGGGTGAGCGGTATCTTGTTTTCACCTCTAGCCTTTGTCACCCATCTGCCAATAAACCCTCCCCCCTCACCTGCATCCACCTATCACTGGCCAGGCTTTGTCCCACCCACGTGTCTTCTCCAGTTTTCTGCCCCCGACCACAATCAGTCTGAAGAAGGGTCCCGACCCGAAACATCAGCTATCCGTGTCCTCCAGAGATGCTGCCTGACCCACTGATTTACTCCAGCAATTTGTGTCTCAATGTTGCTGCCTTCAATCTATATGGTAGAAATTAGACAGGAGGAAGCACTCAGCAATCAGCTCGCTGTTTTCTTCTGACATCTCCTTTGCATCTGACTTTTAGCCACACAGCATGGATACAGGCCCTTCAGCCCAACCCGTCCATTCCCAAATAGATGCCCCATCTAAGCTGGTCCCATTTGCCTACGTTTTTGCCCATATCCTTATAAACCTTTCCTATCCATGCACCTGTCCAAATGTCTTTTAAATGTTGTTATTTTACATGCCTCAACTACCTTGACAGGTAGATTACAACAGGAACATGGATAGGGTAGGTTTAGAGGGATATGGGCCAAATGCAGGCAGGTGGGACTAGTGCAGATGGGACATGTTGGTTGGTGTGGGCAAGTTGGGCTGAAAGGCCTGTTTCCACGCTCTATGACTCTACCTTCCCTGGCAGCTCGTCCGATAATCCCACCACCCTCTGAGTGAAAAAGTTGCCCTTCAGGTACCCATTATTTCTTTTTCCCTCTCACCTTCATCCTCTAAGTACTAGAGGACCTAACTTTGAGGAGAGGGGAGCAAAGTTTAAAGATATATGGAGCAAGTTTTTACACAGCGGATGGTGAGTGCCTGTAATGCACTACATGGGGTGGTGGTAGAGGCAGATATGATAGTGGCGTTTAAGTGGCTATTAGATAGGCACATATATATGTAGGGAAGGGGTGATATGGATTATGTGCAGGCAGATAAGACTTGGTCTGGGCATTATGTTCGGCACAGACATTGTGGGCCGAAGGACCTGTACCTGTGCTGTAATGTTCTACGTTATAATTGTAGAATAGAATCGTTCTTGGAACTGCCTTTGCTTTTGCCCTTTGGTGTATCTTCACAAGGTAAATTCAGGCACACGTTTCCAGCATTACTCACTTTTTCATTCTCAGCTTCGCTCCTCCCTGTCAGTTAAACGAGTTGTTTATGCTGAAAGGTCGCCAAGAGAAAATGATTTAGTCTCTCAACCTTTGAGTGTTAAACTCTTGCATGTTAGCGCACTGGAGTGCGATAAATAATGTCTTAACCGATGGCAAATTAATGGTGTTGTAAGTCCTGCTGTGGTGAGGAGAATCTTGAATCAACAGATAGCGTATCAGACCTGCACGGGCGGCACTATGGCGCAGTGGTAGTGTTGCTACCTTACAGCGCTTGCAGCGCCGGAGACCCGGGTTCGATCCCGACCACGGGCGCTGTCTGCAGGGAGTCTGTACGATCCCCCCGTGACCACATGGGGTTTTTCCGAGATCTTCGGTTTCCTCCCACATTCCAAAGACGTACATGTTTGTAGGTTAATTGGCTTGGTATTTGTAAGTGTAAATTGTCCCTAGTGTGTGTTGGATAGTGTTAATGTGTGAGGATCACTGGTCAGTGCGGGCTCGGTGGGCCGAAGAGCCTGTCTCAGCGCTGTACAAGACTGTAACTATCCACATCAGAAATGCTCAAGTCCTGGCACCTCATCAACTGTTTTACTGGGCCAAAGGACGATTACATCCCATCAAAAGTTGCATAAACAAAACTCCAGAGATTACAAGCCTTTAATCTTTTGCTTTTACGTTGCTGATAGAGAACAAGAATCATCTGCTCCCTTGATCTTTTGCACTTAACCAACAGGTTAGCAGTTTCAGCACATCATAAATAAATCAATATTGTATTACAGGACATAAACATTTACAAATTTCTGCTACATCACACTCCATAATGTTTCTGCCCATGGCATGTAGTTATAGTCATACAGCACAGAAACAGGCCCTTCGGCCCAACTCGTCCAACCCATCAATGATAGACCATTTTCCTGCATTTGGCCATTATCCCTCTAAACTTTTCATGTCCATGTACCTGTCCAAATATCTTCTAAATGTTGTTATTGTACCTGCCTCAACTACGTCCTCTGACAGCTCGTTCCATATGCCCACCACTCTCTGTGTGAAAACATTACTCCTCAGGCTCCTTCTAAATCTTACCCCTCTCACCTTAAACCTATGTCCTCTGATTCTTGAATGTTCTACCCTGGGGGAAAAAAAGCCTCCCCTTTCCCCTTTCACCTTAAATATATGTCCTCTTGATTCACCTCCCCTGGGTAAATTCTGGAGACAACAACTTCTGGAGATGTGCTGCAGAAAGCATTTTATCGGGATGTATCTCAGCATGGTTTGGGAACAGCTCCATCCAAGACCACACGAAATTGCAGAGAGTTGTACAAGCAGCCCAGACCATTACGTAAACCAACCTCCCTTCCATTAACTCCATTTACACTTCACGCTGCCTCGGCAAGGCCACCAGCATAATCAAGGACCAGTCTCACCCCGGCCACTCCCTCTACACCCCTCTCCCATCAAGCAAGAGGTGCAGAAACGTGAAAACGCACGCCTCCAGATTCAGGTTCCGCACATTCTCCCTGTGACCACGTGGATTTCTTCTGGGTGCTCCGGCTTCCTCCCACATTCCAAAGATGTGCAGGTTTGTAGATTGGTTGGCCCTCTGTAAATTGCCCCTAGTGTGCAGAGAGTAGGTGAGAAAGTAAGATAACATAGACTAGTGTGAACGAACGATCGATGGTCGGCATGGACTCAGTGGGCTGAACGGCCTGTTTCCTTACTGTTTCTCTAAACTAAATTAAACCAAACTTGTAAAATACTGACAGGTGACACATTATTGTTCCAAATACTGATGGATTATTTATCGAGGAATATTTAACTAAAACAAAGATTATATTGAGAACAAAATTCAACATTCGGGAATTTTAAAACGGCGATCTTGTTAAAATCTCGTTTTATAGGCTTTTTAATAATTCAGGTCGTTATTCATGAGCAAATGCAGAAAACCTTTGACAATCGCAGATGTTGTTTTGCATATAATGTTTAATTTCCTGTAACTTTCGGTGACATTTGCCAGGGACTAAACTGTACTTTCTGTGTTAATTTCCTTTTTGAAGAGTAGATAACTCGATGAGCAATTGTTGCTGAGATCAGCAGTTTGCAGAGAGGATGTATTCACTAGTGGGAGAGTCTAGGACCAGAGGCCACAGCCTCAGAATAAAGCAACATACCTTTACAGACGGCTGTGGAGGCCAAGTCAATGGGTATTTTTAAGTGGAGGTTGACTGACTGATTCTTGATTAGTACGGGTGTCAGGGGTTATGGGGAGAAGGAAGGAGAATAGGGTTGAGCGGTAAAGATAGATCAGCCATGATTGAATGGTGGTGTAGTCTTGATGGGCCGAATGGCCTTATTCTGTTTCTAGAACATATGAACTTATGCATGTGAGGATTGAGTGGGAGTAAGGTTAAGATAGTGCTGGCATTAAATCTCTGGGGGTCCTGACCCATAGCTTCACCTATCCATGTTCTCCTGGACTTCATCTTGCACTATCCTGTGTAGGAAGGAACTGCAGATGCTGGTTTATACTGAAGAAAGACATAAAGTGCCGGAGTAACTCGGCAGGACAGGCTGCACCGCTGGATAAAAAGGAGATTTGAGAAAGGGAGAAGGTTTCTCCAGAGATGCTGCCTGACCCGCTGCTTTATTCTATCTTCCCATGTGTCTATTTTCCCTTTATCCTGTATCTGTATGCTGTGGACAGCTTGATTGTAATCACCTATGGTGTTTCTGCTGACTGGATAGCGCACAACAAAAATAGCTTTCCAATGTACCACGGTACACGTGACAATAATAAGCTACACTAAACTGCTTAGATGCTGCCTGACCCATTGTGTTACTCCAGCACTTTGTGTCATTTTTTTTTAAATCCGAATGTTGTTAAGGCAGGGTTGGATAAATTCTTGATAAGCAAAGGGCGAAAGATTACAAGCGGTTAAGAGGAAAATGGAGGTTCATGATATTATAGGGGGCGCTGCACTGGCAGCGGGGGGCGCTGCACTGGCAGCGCCTGTCGGCAGCGTGTCCGTCTTTTTTCAACTTTTTTTATTTTTTTAGTATGTTTAAAAGTGTGTTTTTAATGTTTCTTTGTGTGTTTTGTGTGGGGGGTGGTGTGGGGGGGTAAGGGGGAAACCGTTTCGGCCGCCTCTTCCATGGAGAGGCGACTTTTTCAGGCCGCCTCCCCCGTGGCCTAACAGCATGGATCGGCGCCGACTTTCCCGGAGACGCGCCCGGAGCTTCAGCGGCGGGCACAGCGTGGACTCTTGGCGCGGAGCGGGTGAGACCTCGCTGGAGGGGAGCGCTCCGTTACGCTGGCCCGCGGCAGCCGGCAGCCTGAAGCAGCGGTCTGCAGAACTCCAGCTGGTGCGACGTCCACAGCCCGGGATCTCACGTTGGGGACCCGGGTGGAAGAAGCTTCCACCGCCGGCCCGCGGCCGTCTTCTACCGCGGGCGCGGTATGGACTTAACATCACCCCAGGAGGGGAGCTTCGACCGCCGGCCCTGCAGACTGTGGTGCTTCCGGCTGCAGCACGGCAGGTACTTTAAAACTTTGACCGCCGGCCTGCGGCCTACACCAGCCTGAAGCCGCGGTCTCTGGTTGGGAAGAGCCGATCCTGGACTCACCTTGACTCTGACTTTGTCCCTTACCATCTGGACGCCCGCAGCAACGGCTGTGGAGGGTGGTGGTCCCGTCCACGGGGGAAAATGGAGGAGGACTGGCCAAGCTCTGTGCCTTCCACCACAGTGATGAATGCTGTGGTGGATGTTTGTGTAAAAATGTTACCGTGGTTGTGTTCTTTATTATTGTACCGCTGCTGGCAACCCAAATACCACCGACCTTGGTTGTGTGGCAATAAAATTATTTCTATTTCTATTATATGTTTGTATGCGTTTGACTATTCTCCAAGCTGCGGAATCTGGTTTATTGCTTTCCATAATATGATGCAAAACAGTTCTCCTGCAGGTAATATGTTCGGTTTACTTATAACCTTCCGGGATTATGTTTATGAAATGTTTTAAATCTTTCCAGTCTGTACTCTGATATTTAAGTAGTACTGAATGCTGGTTATATCAGAGGGCAGATCTGCAGTTGCCTCGAGAGGACCATCCACTTGCTCATGGGCCACATTGTTTTTCTAAGAGCAGCCTGATAACTCTCTCGGGGCAGCTGAAGATCTTTCTCATTATTTGACCTTAGCCATTACAAGTACTTTTCAGGGGCCTTCAAATTGATTCATCATCTTCAGATCTGATAGAGTTATGACTCTATGGTCATCCAGTGAGGAAACAGGCCCTTTGGCCCAGCTCCTCCATGCCAACCAAGGTGCTCCATCTTAGCTAGTCCCACATGACCGCGTTTGGCCCATGTCCCTACAAACCTTTCCTATCCATATACCTGTCCAAATGTCTTTTAAATGTTGTTTAGAGATAGTTTAGTTTGGAGATACAGCGTGGAAACAGGTACTTCGGTCCATCAAGTCCATGCCGGCCATTGATCGCCTAAACACTAGTTTTATATTATCCCAGTTTTGCATCCTACACACAAGGGGCAATTTACAGAAGCCAATTAACCTGCAAACCTGCATGTCTTAAAAGACCCAGGTTAGATATTGATTACGGGTGTTGTCTCTACGGAGTTTGTACCTTCTCCCTGTGACCCCGTGTGTTTTTTTTCCACCCACATTGCAAAGACGCGCAGATTAAGTGGGTTAATTGGCTTCGGTAAATTGTCCCTAGTGTGCAGGACATAGAGCTAGTGTATGGGTCATGGGGTTATGGGGAGAAGGCAGGAGAATGGACTTGAGCGAGAAAGATAGATTAGCCATGGTTGAATGGTGGAAAAGATTGCAAAAAGTTGTGACCACTGCCCAGTCCATCATCGGCTCTGACCTCCCCACCATCGAGGGGATCTATCGCAGTTGCTGCCTCAAAAAGGTTGCCAACATCATCAAACACCCACACCATCCTGGCCACACACTCATCTCCCCATTGCCATCGGGAAGAAGGTACAGGAGCTTGAAATCTGGAACATCCAGGTTCAGGAACAGTTACTTCCCCACAGCCATCAGGCTATTAGACTCACCATCAAACAAACTCTGAACAATAACAGCCTATTGCACTTTATCTGTTTATTTATTGTGTATATATATGGTCTATGGTATATAGACACACTGAACTTTTTATCTCCTGTTCCGTATTATGTTTACTTATTCTGTTGTGCTGCAGCAAGCAAGAATTTCATTGTCCCATCTGGGACACATGACAATACAACTCTCTTGACTCTTGACTCTCTTGAATAGACTTGATGGGCCAAATGGCCTAATTATGCACTTGGAATATATGAACTTTTCAACTTATGGAACAGAACTGATGCCTTCAATGACCCTGAACAACGCACGACTTCAGTATTGTTGTGGCCCCAAATCCAGTAGATGTCTGGACAGACGCTCCATCTCAGTAGATATTTTAATGCAAACTCCATTCAGCTTCCCTTGAGTTCCAAACCAAAATCCCGTCCGAATTCCTGCTGTAATTGGTGCGCACCAACGATCTGAAGTATTTGTTCAAAAGCCAAATTAGATTAATGACCACAGAACTCCAGACCATCATTTGCTGCATTTTTAAATTATTTTGGTATTTTCAGGATATTGCCATGTTATTTCGATTTCTTAAGTTCTTTTCATTTCTTTTTCAAAAAAATTCCATATTCCAGGAACAAGCTGAACGATTACAGAACCGTGACTAATTGAGGGAATTTTTACCTGGTCAGATTGATTTTCATATTCCAAAGCCTCCTTATATGTGGGAGGAAATGTCACATTTCACATTTAATCGTAGCGTACAGCGTTGAGAAGATACTTATTGATTTGCCATTTAGGATTACACACACATTTCCTTCGTAGAAATGCAAAACTTGGATGAAAATAAAATGCAAACCCTGACATTACCTGCTATAAAACTTAACATTATCTGAAAAGTACTTTTATTTTACAAAGCTAATGTTCCATGTGATCCATCAAACCTTTCCCTAGATATCTGACACACCAGTCACGCATTCCATTTAATAAACCAAACTATTACACCATGCAGAGTAAGTTATTCTCAGATGTCTGTGATCAGAAACAGATCATGCTTTATTTTCTTACTCCCAACATTTAGTGTCGAGATACAGCATCGAAACAGGCCATCCAAGATGCCCCATCTATACTAGTCCCACCCACCTGTGTTTGGTCCATATCCCTGTAAACCTTTCCTGTCTATGTACTAAATTGATTGAAAGATATGCAAGGAAACAGGCCCTTCAGCCCATCAAGTCCACACGGAACCATCGATCACCTGTTCACACTAGTTATACGTTATCCCACTTTCACATCTATTCCCTATATACTAGGGGCAATTTACAGAGGGCCAATTTACCTGCAAACCCGCGCATCTTTGGGATGTGAGAGGAAACCGGAGCGCCAAGCGGAAACCCACAGGGGAGAAATCGGCACGGTCACTGAGAGCGCGTGCAAACTCCACACACAGACAGAAACAGGCCCCTCAGCTCAACTTGTCCATGCTGACCAAAACACCCCATCTAAGCTCGACACATTTTCTTGTGTTTGGCCCATATCCCGTTAAATCTTTCCTGTCCATGTACCTGTCCAAATGTTCTTTAAATGTTGTACAGTACCTGCCTCAACGACCTCCTCTGTCAGCTTGTTCCATATACTCACTACCCTCTGAGTGAAAATGTTTTTCCCGTTGGGTTCCTATTAAATCTTTCCCCCCTCACCTTAAATCTATGTCATTTGTTTTTTGATTCCCCTAGCCTGGGAAAAGAACTGTATATTCATATTTTCTATTGCCCTCATGATTTTGTACACGTCTATAAGTTCACCCTTCAGCCTCCTGTGCTCCATGGTATGAAGTCCTAGCCTGTCCAACCTCTCCCTATACTTAGCTCAGGCCCTCGAGTCCTGGCACCATCCTTGTAAATCTTCTCTCCACTCTTCTCTACACACGTGGTCCAATGTTTGAGAGGCTTTTCCTGCCCAGTACAGAGTGAATTGTATGTGCCTCATTAGCAAGGTTGATATATATTGCCCATTTCTATATACTTTGAATATCAAAGAAAAATCTTTATTTATTCAGATGATTGTTCTGTTTCATGAGTGTATCAAAAGGTTTCATATCTGGAGGTGTCAATCACTTCAAGATACAGGGCAGCACATTTGTGCAGCGGTAGAGTTGCTGCCTTACAGCACCAGAGACCTGGGTGCGATCCTGTCTACGGGTGCTGTCTGTGTGGAGTTTGTACATTCTCCCTGTGACTGCGTGGGTTTTCTCTGGTGCTCCAGTTTCCTCCCGCACTCCAAAGACATGCAGGTTTCTGGGTTAATTGGCTTCTGCAAATTCTCCCTAGTGTGTAGAATAGAACTGAAGATAGACACAAAATGCTGGAGTAAAGCCCCTGTCCCACTTAGGAAACCTGAACGGAAACCTCTGGAGACTTTGCGCCCCACCCAAGGTTTCTGTGCGGTTCCCGGAGGTTTTTGTCAGTCTCCCTACCTGCTTCCACTACCTGCAACCTCCGGCAACCACCTACAACCTCCGGGAACTGCACGGAAACCTTGGGTGGGGCGCAAAGTCTCCAGAGGTTTCCGTTCAGGTTTTCTAAGTGGGACAGGGGCTTAACTCAGCGGGCCAGGCTGCATCTCTGGAGAACAGGAATGGGTGACGTTTCGGGTTGGAGCCCTTCCTCAGACTATAGATGGTGTATGGGTGATCGCAGGTCGGCGTGGACTCAATCGGCTGAAGGGCCTGTTTTCAAGCTGTATCTCCAAAACTTAACTTCAAACAACCATGTAGGTGCCCTGGAGGAATTCCAAGTTGATGAGAAATGGATACGTTAGTAGGCCTGACCGTCCTCATTCCACAACTACCCAATGTATCTCCAACAAAGACTTACACTGGATCAAGATAAGATAGACATATCCGTCGGCAAATTCTCAATGCTGTCTTCAGTCATGGGAAAGGAATGTCATGTTTATGTAAGTCAGTCCTAATGGACTTTGCTTAGTTGTAGTCTTTCATGATTGTTCACCATTCAGATTAACTGCTGGTGCTAATTTGAAGATGTATTTCACAAATTTCAAAATGCTTTACTATCAGGTTGAAAGAGAACTTTTACAGAGGTTCTGTTCTGCTGACATCAATGCTTAAAATTCTAGGAAAGACAGAATATAATTTAAACTATCGTCATTAGGCAGCACAGTGGCGCAGTGGGTAGAGTTGCTGGTTACAGCACCAGAGAAGCGGGTTCAATCCTGACATCAGGTGCTGTCTGTACAGAGTTTTACGTTCTAGCTGTGACTGCACAGGTTTTCTCCGGGTGCTCCGGTTTCCTCCCACACTCCAATGACAGGTTAATTGGCTTCTGTAAATTGTCCCCAGTATGTAGGATAGAACTAGTGAATGGGTGATCGATGGTCAGCGTGGACTCAGTGGGTCGGGGGCCTGTTTCCACGCTGTATCTCTAAACTATGCTAAACTAAACTAAACATAGATAGGGTAGACTGTCAGAACGTTTTTAATTAAACAAATCAACATTTAAGTGCCCATTAAGGTATTGACCATTTAAAACTAAGGGAAGAGGTACCGAGGTATTCAGGGACAGTGTCTTCTCAGCTGTTAACATGCAGCTGACTTGTCCTCGCACCAACTAGAGAGCGGTCCTGATCTACCATCTACCTCAGCGAAAGACCCTCAGGCTATCTTTAAACGGAATTTATTGGACTTTATCTTGCGTTATTCCCTTTATTCTGCATCGGTACACTGTGGACTGCTCAATTGTATAGTGTTTTCCAAGACAGGACAGTACACATATAAAAGGTTTTCACTGTACCTCAGTACACATGACACTAAACTAAACTGAGGCACCGACTCCATTCACCTGGGTCCCTCTAAAGTCTACAAATAATCATGTGCTATAAGATCTTTGATCATGTGGTTCTAGAGTCAAGTCAGGAGTGTTTTATTGCCATTTGTCCCAGACTGAACAATGAAATTGTAATTTGCAGCAGATTAACAGAATATGTAAACATTGTGTGTCGGAAGGAACTGCAGATGCAGTTAGTACTCTGTAAACAATATAACAAAATGAAAAGAAGTTCAGTTCATACACACAGATATATCAGAGATATACATATATATGTTTGTGTGTGTATGTTTGTGTGTGTATATATATGTGTGAGTATATATATATATATAAATATATATATATATATATATATATATATATATATATACACACATACTATTATATATATATATATATATACATACTCATGTATATACACACATATAAAACAAACAAACAATAATAGAGCAAAAAGACAAAATCTAAGTCCCTGAGCCTATGTAATTCAGAGCTTATTTGAAGGCTGTAGTGTTTAATAGCCTGATGGCTGTATGGAAGAACCTATTCCTAAACCTGGACGTTACAGTTTTCCGGCCCCTATATCTTCTTCCCAATGGCAGGAGTGATATGAGTGCTTGGTCAGGGTGGTGTGGATCTCTTATGATGCTGGCTGATAGTGATGGTTCCAAGTCACACAAAGCTGAACACAAAGATGACAATTTTAACATGCTAGATCTAACCACAATGCAAAGATACTGGGTCGTAAAATGAAACTGTTGTGGAAAATTTCAAAGCGTTTCAGTAGATGCTTCAGTAAAACGTTATCGTCAGATTGTTGGCAAAATATTGGTAAGGTGATACATCTGGCAAATACATTTGACATTATTCAGCAGCAGTTGTAAGAAAACAAAGTTCCAGCCCTCTCAACACTGCGAGGTGCTGAATCTGTAATCACTATGAGATAGAGTTGGCATTTAGTGTAGTTTAGTTTAGATATACAGCAGGGAAACAAGCCCTTTGGCCCACCACGTTCGCGTGAACTAACGATCACGTGAAAACTAATTCGATCATACATGCTAGGGACAAAGCCGCATGTCTTTGGAATGCGGGAGGAAACCGGAGCACCCGGAGGAAACGCACAAGGTCACAGGGAGAACATACAAACTCCGTACAGGCAGCACCCGAGGTCGGGATCGAACCCGGGTCTTTGGCGCTGTAAGGCAGAAACTTTACCATTGTGCCACTTTCTTTGCTCTGTTTTTAATCCATCACCTTGAATTCATTCCAGAGTGAAAGCAATTAGAGTAAACAAAAATCTGCAATGTATTACTTCTGCAAACGTACCCCCTATCCCACCAGTCTTTCCCTGTTCCCACCTACACTGCTGCGCACACATTTTCCCCACCACCCCAATCACCTTCCTCGTTTCCCCTCCTCTGTACACTCATCTCCCAAGCAAAATTCCCCATTTATTCCCTGGTCTTTCCCCTCCCCCCGTCCCCTTCCATCCATATCCCTCTGCTCTAGCTTTACACTTCATTACTCCTCTACTCTCCTTCTCTGACACCCTTTGTCTCCTTTTCACCCCCCCCCCTCCCCCCCCCTCAACTCATCTGTCACTTGCTAGGTTATTTTCAGCTCCCTACTTTTTTTAAGCTTTTTGCCCCCGTCAGCCCCCCCCCGACCCTCCCGACTCCATCAATCTGAAGCCTCCAAATACAGGTGCTAACATCACTCAGTAAGACGCCGACAATATTGAATATTCTGATATTAAGAATGTATTAGAAGATTTTGCATTGGTTTTGTTTTCTATATTTTTATTCTATTTTGAGTGAAAATTATTTTTGAAATGTAAAAGAAAAACACCCTCCACAGATGCCGCTTGACCCATTGAATTCCCCCAGTACTTTGTGTTTTTTGCTCAAATTTGCAGCATCTGCAGTTTCTTATGTCTCTAGCTTCTACAATACACTTTTTTGATGAAATGTCAAAATATCTGATTGACCAATGTCCATCTCATTTGTCCATTTGATTGTGGAAAATCCTGAGAGGAATAGATCGGGTAGAAACACAGAGGGGAATCGAGAAGCAGAGGGTTTAAGGTGAGGGGGGAATGATTTAATAGGAACCTGAGGGGTACCTTTTTCACACAGAGGGCAGTGGGTGTAAGGAAGGAGCTGCCAGAGGAGGTAGTAGAGGCAGGTAAGATCACAACATTTAAGATCGGGGCGGCACAGTGGCGCATCGGTAGAGGTGCTGCCTCACTGGGCTAAAGACCTGGGTTTGATCGTAACTAAGGGTGCTGTCTGTACGGGGTTTATACGTTCTCCTCGTGACCTGCGTGGGTTTTCTTCAAGAGCTCCGATTTCCTCCCACACTCCAAAAATGTAAGGATTTGTAGGCTAATTCACTTGGTAAAATTGTCCCTAGTGTGAAGGATAGTGTTAGCTTTCGCGTATCGCTGATCGGCACAGCCCTGGTGGGCCGAAGGGCCTGTTTCCACACTCTATTTCCAAACTAAACTAAACTAAGCATTTAGAAGAAGGGTCTCGACCCGAAACTTCACCCAATCCTTCTCTCCATAAATGCTGCCTGTCCTGCTGAGTTACTCCAGCATTTTGTGTCTACCTTTGATTTAAACCAGCATCTGCAGTTCTTTCCTACAAATAAACTAAACATTTAGACAGGTACATGGATAGGATAGGTTTAGAGGGATACGGGGCCAAATGAAGGCAAGTGGGACTAGTGTAGATGGGACATGTTGGTCGGTGTGGGCAAGTTGGGCCGAAGGGCCTGTTTTCATGCTGTATGATCCTCTAAGACTCTATGACCCCAGTGAACGGTCGTTTTTGAGGAAGTCAAAAATTCCATGTATCTCCTGATGGTCTTTCCAATCTACGCGACAAAATGCTCGAGATTAACGCTGGCGAGATCTCACGACTTCCAAACTGCAATCTTCTGTTCTGGCAGCCAACTGATTTCCGCTACTTGCCACAGTAAGATGTTGAAATGATCGGGCACACTATGTTGCCGTTTCAATGGCGAATTACGTATCTCGATTATGGCACCTTATTTTGATGGCTTTCCCCAAAAATGTACCTCTTGAATTTATAATGTGTGTACTGAAATAATTAGAGCAGGTCTTCAAAGTCTTGTAAGCCATGCCACTTTTAAATAAAAGACAATTTCTGTATTTAAATGTTAATTAAATTCTTTTGAAGCTTCCTTGAGTATTTTCAAGTCTTTCTCTCGATGACATACAAGGGGTGACAAATGGGAAACTCTGTGCGGTGTTCCTCCCCCTCCACAGTTCCATTCACTTTCTTCCAGACAAAACAAAGAACAAATACTATGGGCAGACTTCAAGGAATCCTTGACCTTCTTTTCAGACGCCCTTTTGTCTTTGGAGTTTGCAAGCGTCGAGTTGAAGCAGTGAATGATGCCTTAAACAGATGCTGCCTGCAAACTCAGAGAGATGATTGCCATTCACACACAGAGTGGCAAAGCCCAGACAGAGCGATGTCTACTTTGCCCTTTGAGAGCCAGTGCCATGAAACAAGATTTGCTTCACAGTACGACATGAAAGGACCTGAAGAACTCTCATTGAGTTGTGAGAAAACAGCTTATGTAACATGTACGGTTAAATTATGGGGTCACCTATTTAATACATTAATCTCCTGCGTGTTCTGTGTTTAAGTCTGGTGCATTTATTTCCCTGCAGAGGTTTCCATCAATCTGCTCAACTTTAAAACTGTCTAGTGCATTCAGTAAGTATTCTTCACACACTCTCCAAAGTGTTCTTTTATGAAGTACAGTATTTCAATTTTCACATCAAGTGCAATGAATTTCACACCATATTTTACTTCCAAAAGAGCCATTTAAATGTTTATTAATTGCTCTTTATATAGAGTGTATATTATTCTGCTCATTAAACCTTAATCATTTTGAACAGCTGGATGAAGCTTCATTGGCTGTGGTCTGTCATGGGTGGTCTTATCATTACAAACAAGGTTTGATATGTGCATCGGCTTTGCTCAAACGGCATCTCTTTCTTTGAAGTCAAGTGAGAAAATAAAATGAAATTGCTTTGCATAGCATTAAAATGCTTTAAATAAATGTGGTAGTCCCGTGTAGTCAGTTAGATTCACTGTGGTGAATCGGTTTTGTGTCCCTCCACTGGAGGCTGGCAACTCACACCCGAACCAATAGGATTTGATTATCTAGAGCCATGGAGTCATACAGGCCCTTGTCCATGTCGGCCAAGATGCCCCATCTAAGATAGTCCTATTTCCCTGCATTTGGTGCCTATTCTTCTAAACCTTTCCTATCCATGTACCTCTACAAGTGTCTTTATGACAATACCGTCCACAACTACCTCCTCTGGCAGCTTGTTCCATACCCTCCATGTGAAAAAGTTGCCCCTCAGGTTTGTATTATTTCTTGCCCCTTTACTTTAGATGATAGGGATACCACGCAGAAACAGGCCCGCCACCACCCGAGTCTACACCGCCCATACACAAGGACTATCCTACACGTTAGGGACAATTTACAATTTTACCGAAGCCAATTAACCTACAACCCTGTACGTCTTTGGGGTGTGGGAGGAAACCGGAGCTCCCAGAGAAAACCCACATGGTCACAGAGAAAACGCACAAACTCTGTACAGACAGCACCCAAGGTCAGGATTGAACCTGGGTCTCTGGCATTGTAAGGCAGCAACTGCACCACTGTGCTGCCCTTAAGTAATGATTAATTATTCGATATTTAGGTATTTCACCTGGTTCAGTAACCTTCACTTTGGTACGGTAAAGGGCCTGTCCGTCCCACTGCGATTTTATCGGCGATGACGGCCGTCAGTGACTGACGTCCGATGTCGCCTGAAAACCGTCAAGTAGTACGACAGGATGCGACACAGCTGCGTCAAGGTACGTCACTCCACGTCACCATGCGTCACCAATTTCCACGCGTCACCATGGGACAGGGCACGTGTCACCGTGTGTCACCATAAGACAGCATACGGCAGCATAGGACAGCGCCTGTGTCGTCACAGCCGTCAAGCGGCGTCAATGTACGTCCACCCGCGACACGATACGGTAAGATACGACAGGTTGCGTCATCTGGGGCGCGTGATGTCATTTGATTAACCAGCTTCCCTATAAAAGGGGATGCGCCGCGACGCATCTTGACGCATCATGACGTACGGGTGACGTATGGTGATGCACGGTGACGCAAAATAAATGAGCATAGGCAATGACCGTGCGTCACCATGGTCACCTGTACGTCATCTTGTGAAAGAACTTTCCAAAATCCTGGGGCGACATGGAGACACCGCGCATCACGACCCGACCACGACGTGACAACCGCTGTCGCCTAAAAATGTCGCCCAAGTGGGACAAGCCCTTAACAACATTTAAAAGACATTTGTCTTTGTAGTAACAAGGAACTGCAGATGCTGGTTTATACCAAAGAAATACACAAAGTGCCGGTGTAACTCAATGGGTCAGGCAGTGTCTTTGGAGAACATGGACGGGTGACGTTTCGGGTCAGGACCCTTCTTCAGACTGATTACAGGAGGGAGCAGGGGAAAATAACTGAGAGAAGAGGGAACCAGACAAATCACGGTCGGCAACAGATGACCTCAGGTGAGGGGGTTCCCTGATCGTCAGATTGTTGGATAGAAGCAGGTGTGAGCCGAAAAGAAATACATAATTGTGAACTGTAATTCTTGTTGAAGGAATTTTGGTGGTAGGGAGAGGGAAGAGAAGAAACTTGTGCAAGATCAGCTGGGGTTCAGGGGAATGGAGTGGGGGGGGGGGGATTTAGGAGGGGGAGGGGGTGGTGTTGGGAGGGAGAAAGGGGAGGGGGAAGGGAGGTGTTTGTACATGGATCGGGAAGGGATATGGGTCAAATGCAGGCAAATAGGACAAGCTTAGACTGGGTATCTTGGTTGGCACAGATGGGTTGGGCTGAAGGGTTTGTTTCCCTGCTGTATGCCTATGGCTCTAGCTTTGTTCGGCTTTCAATTGCCGGCTGTGTAGGTGGTAGCATAGTTAACGTGGCAGTAAATTTGTTCACAAAGCCGACCCAGGCAGCAGATCCTTCCTTCTTCAGATGTCAAAAGATTGATCTGGCATTAAATAGGGAACAAAACCTTTTACTCACACAACTGGACAGAGGGTCAAACGGTGAGGCGGTTGTTCTTTCAGAACCGTCTCTCAAAAATGCATTCCATATTTTAAAATCCTCAAATATCAAAAGGCATTTATTGCAAAGATAAAATGTATAATTAAACCTGTATATTATAAATATGTTAATATATATATATATATATATTTAACCCGTACGATATAGGAACGATCTTGTTCTCACCGATAAAATTGAATAGTATAATATATAAGAAGAACCCAATTATTCACAATACAATAAGAATTTGGAAACAAATAAAATTATCCTTGAAATTAAATAATCTATCAGTACTGACCCCAATATTGAACAATCCTGCATTCAAACCATCTCTTATCGACAAAACATATAAACAATGGGATAGACTGGGGATTAGGAAAGTAGGAGATATGTATGAATTGGGCAAATTGTTATCATTTCAACAATTAAAATCAAAATTTAAACTGAATGATAATCAATATTTTAAATATATACAGATATGTGACTTTATGGAGAAATATATACATAGATTTCAAACTATATTTTTAGACCCTTTAGAAGAAGCAATGAATATTAAGGCTGATTCACAAAAACTAATATCATATTTTTATAATAGTATATTAAATAGAGAATTACCCTCAACAGAGGCACTAAGAGAAGATTGGGAACATGAACTAATGATTAAGATCCCTAAAGATAGATGGGAAAAGTATCTGATGAACACACATAATTGTTCCATTAATGCAAGACATAATTTAATTCAATTTAAATAATTACATAGACTATATTATTCAAAAACGAGGTTGAATAAATTCTACCCAAACGTCTCTCCCAGATGCGATAAATGTTTGTTTCAAAATGCCAATATAACACATTCATTTGTAGGATGTACAAAGTTGAATACATTTTGGAGCGATATATTTGATATATTTACAAAGCTCTTCAAGCCAAGAATAGAACCTAATACGGAATGGATTATATTTGGAATAATAGTAGAAGATATCAATTTAAACAAAGACCAAAAAGTATTCTTTAATTATGGGTTAATAATTGGAAAGAAATTGATACTTAAATTTTGGAAAAATACAGCTATACCAACTATTAAAATATGGATTAGGAATATGATGGACATAGCACACCTTGAAGAAACGAGACTCCGCCTAATAGATAAATATGACCAATTCTTAAGGAGTTGGTCCCCTTTCATCGACTTTTTGGAATCATGTGATGCAGCAGTACCGTGAAGATTACTGATTTCAAGTCAGGTCGTGGATAGATTTACATCTCCGAACAAAGATTTGAAAATTTCTTTTTTAAGGGTCTTTTTCTCCTATTTCTATTTTCTTTTCTTATATACACACTTCAAGTTTTTCTATTTTCTACTATCTATTTTTCCTCTTTTTCCTCTCTCTATTTTTTGTTTTTTTTACTTCCTTTTCAAAAACCTAAAACTAGAGGTTGTACATAGAATGTATTATGTTATGACATAGTTGGCACCTAAAATTAGGTCCCACTGTATTGTTTTGTATTAACCTAATAAAATAAAGAACCAAAAAAAAAATATATGTTTTAAACTTGTATTTTTATTTTATAAATATATTTTAGAATTTGTATGTTGGAGATATGTTAGAAATATATATATATATATATATATTATATTAGATGCATTATAAATGTATTAAAAATATATAATTTAGAACAAATTAATAAATGTGTTTTATTACTTACATGTTATACATATGATAGTAATATATATATTTTAGAACTTGTGTGGTTTAAATATGTTAGAAATGTATATTTTTTAGAAATTGTATGTTTTAAATATGTGAATATATACATATAAGCTATATATATATACACGAGCTATATATATGCTATATATATGTGTGTGTGTATATATACATATATGTGTAGCATATATAGCTTATATGTATAGATTATATGATATATATACATAGGCTTTATAAACTATACATAGATATGTGCGTGTGTGCATCCATATAGAAAGCATATATATATATATATTTTATATATAAAACTCGAGAGAAAGGAATATTAACAAACTGAATAATACATTTTGATGATTTTATTAAAAAGAACTATACTTCCACGAATTTTGTTGTTTACAATTCCAATGAATGTTGAACTCCTTGACACAACGTTTTTAACTGATCTGGATATTATAGATAAAACAAATGATTGCAAGGGTTTAAAATTATCAGCAGTACTTTTAGAAAATGAATATTCTAATCATATTGTTTTAAGGCAATGCAGAAGGAAATATTTGCCTCTCAAGACTGTCGTTTTCTCGAGGGGAGGGAAGATTTGTCGAAAGCATAAATTTTAAACGTTAGAAAAACTTCCCATTTACATTTCCGAGGCTTCTGACCTGATTAACAATCCCTGTGGTGCTTTGTGTGGAACCCTACACCCAGTCCCTAATGATTCTGTGGGTGGGTGGGTCCTTGGAGTGCAGACATTCCTTCAGTGTGAAATCAGCAGCTTGCAAAGAAGAGATCAAACGCTCCCTCGACCCTGAAGGATTTATATCCTGTCAAACTTCCCATGGTCCAAAGATTGTCCTCGACTATTTATGTCTCTAAAACTCACTTACTGCAAATAATACTCATCAGATGCAATCACTGTAAATATCACTATCTGCAAGGAAGTGGGGAGGAACTTGGGGGTCATGATCGGATTATCAGAGGTAGAGGTAAAGAAAGTACACTTCATCTCAGAAGGCTTGCATTCAAATGTGACCTTTTAAGCAGTGCTGTTAATAAACAACTTCATTACGGTGCATTACGAGGGGGCTCTTTAGGGGAAAACGGCGGAAAGGCATCCTCCACATTGCATGGAGTCCTTGGACTTTGTGAATAACGTCATGGAAGATATGTGCCATTCTAAAGAAAAACGACACCCAGTGTCAAAAGAAGATCAAGGGCTGTTATTTACGTGTTACATAATGAGGTGAAGAATATTAACTCCCATTGAGAGTTTTTTTTTAAATCATGATACATATTGTTGGCAAAAGTACATAGAGAGGATATTTTTTTAAGTAAACTGGCAAAGTTTAGGGATCATAACTTTGTTTCATTGAGCTATTCTGTGTAAATTATGCTTTCACAAAACATTTGGCCAGTATTTAAAATTATACCTTAAAAAAACAGAGGTAAGTAAAGGATAAGAATGAGTAACTTTCACAAATCTATACTGTACTGAGAAATTGACATGAAGCATTCAGTGAGTTTAATAACTGGAATTTATTAAATGGGTAGCACAGTGGCCCAGCGGGTAGAGCTGCTGCATCACAGCGACCGAGACCTAGGTTTGATCCTGACCAGGGGTTCAGTCTGTGTGGAGTTTGCACGTTCTCCCCTGTGACCTCCGGGTGCCGTGGTTTCCTGCAACATCCCAAGGACGTGCGGTTTTGTGGGTTAATTAGCCCTCTGTAAAGTTGCCCCCAGTGTGTAGAGAAAGTGAGTTAACATAGATCACCTGCGATGTCAATGCAAAAAGAAAACAACTAAATTGGGCAAAATGTTGATTGTCTGACACTGTGCTGTGCAGAGGAAGATGTTCTCCCCATCAGCAAAGTAATGCCAGTAGCAAAAACATTGTGGGTGGGCATGAAAGTGGTGGGCAAAAAATAGATTGTAAGGAAAATTAAATTGTCACACCTGATGCCCACAGGAGTCTGATGGAAAGCTAGCTTGGTTTGGTTTAGGTGTGGAGGAAGGAACTGCAGATGTCGGTTTACACCGAAGATAGACACAAAAAGCTGGAGTAACTCAGCGAGTCAGGCAGCACCCACCCTGGAGAAAAGGAATAGGTGACGTTTCGAGTCAAGACCCTTCTTCAGACTGAGAGTCAGGGGATAGGGAAACGAGAGGTATAGAAGGTACATAGAACAAATGAATTAGAGATATACAAAAAGCAAAGATGATCATGATCAAGGAAGGGTGGAGCTCACAATGGTCCATTGTTGGCTGTGGGGTAGGTGATAACGAATCATGTAGACAGTGAAACTCAACAGGTTTACAGTGAAACAAGTATGATGAGACAGGGTGAGCGAGAGACAGAGAGAGAGAGGGGGATGCAAAGATTAGTTAGAAAATCAATATTCATAGCGCTGGGTAGTAGGCTGCCCCAGTGAAATATGAGCTACTGTTCCTCTAATTTTCATTTGGCCTCACTCCTACATGGTAGGAGGCCCAGTACAGAAAGGTCAGTGTGGGAATATGAAGGGGAGTTCAAGTGTTTGGCAACCGGGAGATTGCGTAGGCACAGGCGGACTGAGCGAAGGTGTTCAGCAAAATGATCATCCAGTCTGCGCTTGGTCTCGCCGATATATAAAGTCCGCACCTGGAACAGTGGATACAGTAGATTAAATTAGAGGAGGTGCAAGTAAACCTCTGTCTCACCTGTAAGGACTGTCGGGGTCCCTGGACACATAGTCGAGGGAGGAGATATAGGGAGAGGTGTAGCATCTCTTGCGAATGCAGGGGAAAGTACCTGGGCAGGGGGTGGTTTGGGTGGGAAGGGATGAGTTAAACAGGGAGTTGCGGAAGCCACCTCCTCCCCAGGTACCTTCCCCTGAAGATGCGACACCTCTCGCTGTATCTCCTCCCTCGACTCTGTCCAGGGAGCCCGCGAGTCCTTTCAGATTAGGCAGAGGTTCTCTTGCACCTCCTCCAACCTCATCGACTGTATCCGTTGTTCAAGACGTGGACTCTTATACATCGGCGAGACCAGTCGCATTTCGCGGAACACCTTCGCTCAGCCCGCGTGAACCAACCTGATCTCCCGGTTGCTGGACACTTTAATTCTCCTTCCCATTCCTACACAGACCTTTCTGTCCTCGGTCTCCTCTATTGTCAGAGTGAGGCTAAACGTAAATTGGAGGAACAGCATCTCATATTTCGCTTGGACAGCTTACAGCCCAGTGGTATGAATATTGATTTCTCTCACTTCAGGTAGCCCCGGCATTCCCTCTCTATCCCTCCCCCACCCAAGTTGCACTAGCTTCTCATTTTCACCCAACAGGCAGCTTACAATGGCCTCTTTACTTTATCATCTTCACTTTTTTGCATATCTTTCATTCATTGTTCCTTACCACATCACCGTCTATAATCTCTTGTTTCCCTTATCCCTAATCAGTCTGAAGAAGGGTCTTGACCCTGAATCGTCGCCCATTCCTTCTCTCCACAGATGCTGCCTGTCCCGCTGAGTTACTCCAGCCTTTTGTGTCTATCTCCGTTGCGGAGGGAATGGCCTCTGTAGAAAGTGGAAAGAGGTGGAGTTGGGAAGATGTGACTAGTGGTGTTATCCCGTTGGAGGTGGCGAAAATGTTGAAGGATTATATCAAAGTGCTGAATGCAACGGCTGATGGGGTGAAATGTGAGGGCTAAGAGGGGACTCAGTCCGTGTTGCAATCGTGGGGAGGGGAAGCAAGAGCGGAGCTGCGGGACACAGAGGAGACATGTGAGGGCCTCATCTGTGATAGAAGAGGGGAACCCCCATCCCCTAGAGCATGAGGACATCTCGGATGTTTAGTTTAGTTTAGTTTATTGTCATGTAGACTGATGTACAGTGAAAAGCTTTGTGTACATGCTATCCAGTCAGCGGAAAGATATACAAGATATTACAACCTCCGAAAAGGCTCCGAACTATATCGACTTCGGAACATTGTACTAATATTGTCTGTTTATTTGTCTGTGTGTTTGTGTGTGTATATAAATTACAAAAACTTTTGTGGATGCTTATTATGGGTTTTACAGACGATGATGTTTACTTATCTGTTGTGCTGCTGGAAGTAAGAAATTCATCTTCCCATTTCGGGACATTTGACAATAAAACACTCTTGACTCTTGAACCAAGCTGTCCATAGTGTCCAGACACAGGATAAATGGAGAACGTTTAGTGCAAGATATAGTCCAGTAAAGTAAGATTAAAGCTAGTCCGAGGGTCTCCAATGTGGTAGATGGGAGGTCAGGACTACTCTCTAGTTGGTCTCGCTTTCATAGCTTTTGAGAGCACTGACATCGTGCTTCTCAATATATTGGCCTGGATTTCACTCTGACTCCTCTCGTTTGGCAGCGGATGTAAGGGGTAATATTTCAAGTCTGTCCCCATAACACTACACTTGCATTCGCTGCCCAAAGAAACGTCAGTTCCCTTTAATATCCGTGACAAGTCAGCTATGCTGCATTTAAACTCAGTCAAGGGGCTTGATTAACTTCAGGGTGGTTCAGAGGTTTGAGGGACTTTTAACCGCCATCGTTCAGTAGGTTTAAAATTATCCCTTTTGTTGGACAATGATAGAAAAGTTTTTTTTTTAAAGTACACACTGAGCTGTTCCCACGTCCAATTAAATTGAATCCTGCAGATAGCTGGACTGCATTGCTTTGTCGTTTTGAGTAACAGTTTGAACAGCAAAGGCAGAGGCTGTTTAGGAATTGTTTAGGAAATTGTACACCAAGACCCTGTACAATTTAGACTCGTCACAACATGCAGTCTTAATTTTCACAGTCTGAAGAAGGGTCCCAACCCGAAACATTTTTGTCCCGCCCCCTCCCCTGACATCAGTCTGAAGGGTCTCTACCCGAAACGTCACCCATTCCTTCTCTCCAGAGATGACCCGCTGAGTTACTCCAGCATTTTGTGTCTACCTTCGATTTAAACCAGCATCTGCAGTTCTTTCCTACACAACCCAAAACATAATTTGTTTATTCCCTCCACAGATGCTCCCTGAAAGTAATTTTAGTTTAGTTTAGTTTAGAGATACAGTGGAAACAGGCCCTTCTGCCCTTCGATCCCGTGCATTAGCACTATCCTATATATTAGGGACAATTTACAATTTTTTCCAAAGCCAATTAACCTATTAACCTGCACATCTTTGGAGTGTGGGAGAAAACCAGACCACCGGGAGAAAACCCATACAGTCACAGAGAGAACGTACAAACTCCGTACAGACAGCACCCATAGTCAGGATCGAACCCGGGTCTCTGGCGCTGTAAGGCAGCAACTCTACTGCTGCGCCACTGTGCTGCTCTTAGTCATTCTATTGAATTAACAGCGAGGCCCCTGACTAATTTTCTCAAAATCCATTGAAAACTAGAACATAGACCATAGAACAGTCTGAGGCCCCCCTCGGTCATGGTTGACCATGGGTGTCTCCAGGGTTGGAGGATGCCTGTGCGTGACTTTGTTTAACGTGGGGAGACTGGTGCACAGACAGCCACCCTACGGTCCTTGACAGATCTGGGTCAGGATCCAGTGGCATGGAGTCCAAGACGACCAGAGACCCTTTTCTGCTGCAGCCTTCATCCGCCTTTCCAGCCGTTGTGACGCTCCACTAAAGTCAGCTATCATCCTCCACCTGTTCCACCATTGAGGTCTTGGTTGAATTGCTCTTTGTCAGTTCTCCCCATCGACCTTACTGCCATGGGTGGCCCTACTAGGAGCATAGTTCCAGACGGCATCTCTCTCAGGATCTCAGGACCACACAAGCTTCTCCACCACGACAAGGTGACAATCCACGGAGAAGTATAGAACAGTACAGCATAGGAAAGACCCCTTCAGCCCACACTGTTTGTGTTGAACATGATGTCAAGTTAAACTGATTTCATCTGCCTGTAGCTGATCCATATCCCTCTATTTCCTGCACTTCCATGCACCTATCTAAAAGCCTCGTAAATGCCACTATTGTTCCACCACCTCCCCTGGCAAAGCATTCCAGGCCCCCATCACTCTCTGTGTAAAAGAAATGTTGCCATGCACATCTCCATTAAAATGCTCCCCCCTCTCTCCTTAAAGCTATGGCCTCTACTCTTGGACATTTCCACCGAGGGAAAAGAGTTCCAACTGTCCACTCTATCTGTGCCTCTCATCATTTTATATACTTCTACCAAGTCTCCCCTCAATCTGTGACGTTCCACAGAAAACAATCCAAATCTATTGAACCTCTAATCCAGCAAAACTTGCTACTTGAAGATATAACAAGAGAGAGAGGAGCATCTGTCTTCAAGGTTGGAACCAAGATAAGGATGAGAATTTGAAAGTCCAAGATGATGGCCCAAGAATGAGAAATATGATGAAACTGAAATCCATTTTTTGCCAGCATGGATATAGACATAGACATAGAAACATAGAAAATAGGTGCAGGAGTAGGCCATTCGGCCCTTTGAGCCTGCACCGCCATTCAATATGATCATGGCTGATCATCCAACTCAGTATCCTGTACCTGCCTACTCTCCATACCCCCTGATCCCTTTAGCCACAAGGGCCACATCTAACTCCCTCTTAAATATAGCCAACGAACTGGCCTCAACTACCTTCTGTGGCAGAGAATTCCAGAGATTCACCACTCTCTGTGTGAAAAATGTTTTCCTCATCTCGGTCCTAAAAGATTTCCCCCTTATCCTTAAACTGTGACCCCTTGTTCTGGACTTCCCCAACATCAGAAACAATCTTCCTGCATCTAGTCTGTCCAACCCCTTAAGAATTTTGTAAGTTTCTATAAGATCCCCCCTCAATCTTCTAAATTTTAGCGAGTACAAACCGAGTCTATCCAGTCTTTCTCCATATGAAAGTCCTGACATCCCAGGAATCAGTCTGGTGAACCTTCTCTGTACTCCCTCTATGGCAAGAATGTCTTTCCTCAGATTAGGAGACCAAAACTGTACGCAATACTCCAGGTGTGGTCTCACCAAGACCCTGTACAACTGCAGTAGAACCTCCCTGCTCCTATACTCAAATCCTTTTGCTATGAATGCTAACATACCATTCGCCTTCTTCACTGCCTGCTGCACCTGCATGCTTACTTTTAATGACTGGTGTACCATGACACCCAGGTCTCGTTGAATCTCTCAGATTATTGTTAACTTTTTTTGTGACTGGTCAGTTAGCTGACCAGCCTTGGGGAAGCACAGCAGTAGAGTTGTTGCCTTACAGCACCAGAGACCCAGGTTCAATCCTGACAATGGGTGCTGTCTGCACGCAGTTAGCAAGTTCTCCATATGCCCGTGTGGGTTTTCCCCAGGTGCTCCGGTTTCCTCCCACACTCCAATGACATATAGATTAATTGGCTTCGGTAAAATTGTGTGTGTGTAGGAGAGGGCTGGTGTACGGGGTAATCGCTGGTCGACAGGGCTCAGTGGGTAGAAGGGCCTGGACCACGTTGCATCTCTAAAGTCCAAAGTGTAAAACTGCAAATTTCTGATACAGATATAGGTTAAGAATAGGTTAAGCTGGCTTCACGACCTTCGAAAGATGCACCATTCTCAGCCAAACTCGGATGATGGGCAGCATATGGAAAGGAAAGGTTTCAGAGGGTTATGGGCCAAACGTGGGCAGACAAGACTAGTATTTGGTCTTCTTTGGCAAATTGGGACGAAGGGCCTGTTTTCAAGCTCTATGACTATATCTCTCAAGGACATGGATAGGCGATGTTTCGGGTCGGGTCACTTCTTCATTCCATGTCCTCCAGAGATGCAGCCTGAACCGTTGAGTTATTTCAGCATTTGGTTTCTACACATGATATCAGCATCTGTAGTTCCTTTCCTTTCAAATGTTCTTACTTACCATTCCTGCCTGAAAATATATCAGTATTCTCAAGTCATGTTTTGCTGTGTTCGTGGAAGTACAATGACTCGAATTGTTCAGAGTGTGTGAGTTTCAACAAGGTGCAATCTATTAAAATGTTTCCAATTCTTAATTGATCATTTGGGAGAAGTGGTGATGGAATTATGGCTAATTGTACTAACAAGTCACTGACTGACATAAATTGCCAATTTGACAATCAACATTTCACCCGAACACGTGTTACATTTTTCGTGTGGTTTAGACATTAGACTTTAGAGATACAGCGCGGAAACAGACCCTTCGGCCCACCGAGTCCGCGCCGACCAGCGATCACCCCGTACACCAGCACTATCCTGCACACCAGGGACAATTTACAATTTTACCAAAGCCAATTAACCTACAAACCCGCACGTCTTTGGAGCGTGGGAGGAAACCCGAGCACCCAGAGAAAACTCATACAGTCACAGGGAGAACGTACAAACTCTGTACAGGCAGCGCCCGTAGTCAGGATCGAACCCGGGTCTCTGGCGCTGTGAGGCAGCAACTCTACCGCTGCGCCATGTGCTACCCTTGAACAATCGTCACTGAATTGAACAATCTAGACATAATTTTATGTGAAAATGCACCGTTGCTTTAAAAGGCAAGACTAAGGAAGATTTCTGCATAACATTTCTCAGAGGTGCAAAGGACATTCTGAAGTAAATTTGACTAAGATTAAAGAATAACTATTTGGCTTGCATACGTCATACATCATATATGTATTGACGTAAAGCTTAAAATTGAAAGTTCTTATGCTAATGACATGTTGGAATCAACTATTTTTACTAAAAGAGCAATCAGTAGAAAACTAATGTAATTTCCTGTCACCATCAGCCCTCATGCATTCTGGAGCCTATCATACACTTGATCTATAGTAGCGTTATAACATGAAGTGTTAATCTGCTGCAAGGTCAGCCCTGGGTCAACAACCTGGTGACCAGGTCAACCTTGGAGGTTTCTCTAATGAGGTCTGGGGCTAGGCGTTGAGAGTTGCCATTTTATGAAGCACTTCACAGCCTCCTACAGTAAAGGTCTGGCAGTCGGTCGTACACGCTGGCATTTTAAATGAAGCATCTGTGGGGCGTAGGTAGACACGAGGAACTGCAGGTGCCGGCTTACAGAAAAAAGACGCAAAGTTCCGCAGTAACTCAGCAGGTATAGTTTTAGTTTTGGAAGGAACTGCAGATGCTGGTTTACACTGGAGATAGACACAAAATGCTGGAGGAACTCAGCGGGACAGGCAGCATCTCTGGAGAGAAAGGATGGGTGACATTTCAGTCTGAAGAAGGGTCTCGACACAAAATGTCCTCCATTCCTTCTCTCCATGATCACAGTGAATGGCTCAAAGGACCAAATGGCCTACTCATGCACCGATTGTCTATTGTTCAGCTGCCTGATAACAGCTGAGAAGAAACTGTCCCCAAATCTGGAGATGTGCGCTTTCACACTTCTGTACATCTTGCCTGATGGGGGAGGGGAGAAGAGGGAGTGACCAGGGTGAGACTGGGCCTTGATTGTGCTGGTGGGTCCTTCTTGACCCGATAAGTTGCCTATGATCCATGTTCTCCTGATCCGCTGAGTTACTCCAGCACTTTGTGTCTCTAATTTAACATAAATTATTATTAGTTCAGGCAGCACATGACAAAACAAAAGAAATTTGGGGTGGATCTTAACTCTGACTCATAAAAACATTCTCAGACACTTAAAAAACTGATGGTATAACGGTTGTCAAATGCTTTATTAAACATTTCCATATAAGCACTCAAAAAAAAATCCCTCGAGTGTTTTTTGCAAAAAAAAGTATCTGAGTGACTCACCACACTAGGGAATGCTATACACTTGTATTGTCTGTACTTTGACTTCTGTGGGTCATTCTAGACTGTTGATAAGCCTGAAAATATCTGAAGATCCATGAAATTTAAAATGCTTTCATTTTTACTGCCTATTTTTTTTCTCATTTATCCTTAATCTACACGTTAATGTTCTTGTGTTGGTGTGAGACAGGGCAACAGTGAATGGTACAGGTCAGTCTGCACGGAGTTTATACGTTCTCCCTGTGACCGCGTGGGTTTTCTCCGGGTGCTCCGGTTTCCTCCCACACTCCAAAGACACAGAGGTTTATAGGTTTAATTGGCTTTGGTAAAGATTATACATTGTACCTAATGTGTAGGATAGTACGTGTACGGGGTGATCGCTGGTCGGCGCGGACTCCGTGGACCGAAGGGCCTGTTTCCATGCTGTATGGGAACTAAACTAAACTAAATCCAACCAGTACAATAGATGTCAAGAAATTTACATGTGCTCCTCTCTTTATTCAACATTATGCGTAGATAAGTTACGTTGCTGCTTCCAGATTAGATTGCGATTGACTGTTGCCTTCCAACTAGACTGAGGCACAAGAAATTGCAGATACTGGAATGTTTCAGGTCTGTCTGAGTAAGGGGCCTCAATTGAAACGTCATCTGTCCATTTTCCCTCCACGGATGTTGCTTGCCCTCAGTCCTCAAGCCCTTTGATTGTTATTCATACAACTAACCACTGGCTCCGTCAGGGATAACCAGATTGCTAGCGGCATTTAAGAGACTTATGGATCGGCACATGGATATGCAGGGAATGGAGGGATATGGATTATGTGCAGGCAGATAAGAATGAATCTTGGCATCATGCACATTATGAGCCGATCATAACTTCATGTGATAGGAGCAGAATTAGGCCATTCGGCCCATTAAGTCTACCCCGCCATTTAATCATGGCTAATCTATCTCTCCCTTCTAACCCCTTTTTCCTGCCTTTCCTCCTCATAACCCCTGACACAGATACTAATCAAGACACCCTTACTAATCAGACCCGATGGGCCTGTTCCTATGCTGTACATGCTTTGTGACGTTAGGAGCGTCCAGGCGAAAATGAAAAAAGTCGAAAATTCAGTATTGGAGGTGACAATCGGGAATCAAGTTAAGAACTGAAGTTTTGACTGGCTTTCAATGAAGATTTACATGAAAACGGTTCCACCATATGATTCAATGATTCAATTCAATTTAATGATACTTTGTTTTCACGTGTACCGAGGTATAGTTAAATACTTTGTTTTTTCATGCAATTGGTAAAATCACACAGCGGACCCCACCGAGACAGCACACAAAGAGTCATCACGTTGGTTTCTGGCGCTGTAAAAGTTTCAAAGGTTCATAGTACAGTATGCAACACCAGATCTCCAGAGGATACGTTTGCTAACTTTTGCTCCTGTAATTGTACTCTATGGAGTATTATGAACAGTTTTTGACCTCATATCTGAGGAACGATGCGCTGGCATTGGAGAGGGTCCAGAGGAGGTTTACAGGAGTGATCCCAGGAATGATTGGGTTGACATATAATGACGGCTCTGGGCCTGTCCTCGCTGGAGTTTAGAACGATGACAGGAGGACCTCACAGAAACTTACCCAATAGTGAAACACCCAGATAGAGTGGATGCGGAGAGGAAGTTTCCACAAGTGGGCGAGTCTAGGACCAGGGACCACAGCCTCAGAATAAAAGGACGCACCTTTGGAAAGGAGATGAGGAGGAATTTTTTTAGCGTCAGGTGGTGAATCTGTGGTATTCATTGCCACAGATGGAGGCCATCAATGGGTATTTTTAATGCAGATTTTGAAAGATTCGTGATTAGTAAGGGTCTCAGGGGTTATGACGAGAAGGCAGGAGAATGGTATTGAGATAGAAAGATAGATCAGCCATGATTGAATGTAGAATGTAGACAGTGGAAAGCTTTTGTTGCGTGCTGACCAGTCAGCAGAAAGACAACACATGATTACAATCGATCCATTGACAGTGTATAGATACATGATAAGGGAATAACGTTTAGTGCAAGGTTAAGCCAGCAAAGTCCGATCAAGGATAGTCCGAGGGTCATCAAAGAGGTAGAAGGTAGTTCAGCACTGCTCTCTTGTTGTGGTAGGATGATTCAGTTGCCTGATAACAGGGGGGAAGAAATTGACCCTGAATCTGGTGACGTGCATTTTCACACTTGGAGCGCAGCAGAATGAAGCGTTTCACTGTACCTCGGTACACATAACAATAAACTAAACAACCCCATGAGCTCTTTCTTTTACCACAATAGTTTATTCAATAGATATGGAAGTACAAAAAAGTTGACTAAATGTGAACGCTCACAATCTTTTCTGCAGGGAAGGAGAATCCAAAACTAGAGGGCATGGGCTTAAGGTGAGAAGAAAAAAAATTAAGAGGAACCTTAGGGCAACTTTTTCACTCGGAAGGTAGTCCATATCTGGAATGAGCTGCCAAAAATGCCATAAATGCGAATACAAATAATTATTTTAAAAGACATTTGGACAGATATATGGATAGGAAGGGTTTAGAGGGATATGGGCCAAATGCAAGCAAACGATACTAGCTCAGTATATCGATTTGGTTGTCATGGACAAGGTGGGCCGAAGAGCCTGCTTATGTGCTGTGCAGTGCTACAACTCTATAACTATCTCCTTTATTTGTTATACATTCAGCAAATTCCAGCAAATTTCGCAAACATGTTTTGCCTTTGACAACAAAAAACATGCTGTCACAGTTTGACTGTCTCATTACTTTCCACAAGTCCTGCTATTAACTCCTTGGATATGGGCTCCAGCATCTTCCCAAAGGCAGATATTAGACCAATTAGCCCACACTTCCTGTTTCTTTTTTCATCTAACTCTTTTCTTGAACATCAGTGTTGCATTTGTGGTTTTCCAATCCTCTGAGGCCTCTCCAAAGTCCAGGAAATGTTGCTGGGTTGTAACCAAGGCTTCCATTATCACTGCAACCACTTCCTTTCAACCCAGTGGATTTGGGCCATTCAGACTCATACACTTGTCAGCCATTAGTCCTTTCAGTTCACTTAATTAGCAACATTAACTTCCTTCCTTCCTTTAACCTATGTCTCTTATTGTTGGAGTGTTTTTTTTAATGCATTCTTCAATGAAGACTGATTTAAAATAATTATTTAGAAGTTCTACTACTGCTTTACTTATGCACAGACCTGGACTGTTTTCTTTAGACTTTAAACTTTGAAGATTCGCCACCGAGCCCATGCCAACCAGTGTTCGCCCCGTTCACTAGTTCTATCCTGCACACTAGGAAAAGCCAATTAACCGACAAGCCCGTAAGCTTTTGCAGTGTGGGAGGAATCCAGAGCTCCCGGAGAAAACCCACATGGAGAAAATGGACACAGGGAGAATGTACAGGCGCTGTACAAACTGCACCCATAGTCTTACCTGAACGATTGTTGCCATTTCATTTATATTATTGTTTGACAAAACTTCATTACAAATTTCATACGAGTTGGCAGAGGAGGTAGTTGAGGCAGGTACTTTAACAACATTGAAAAGACACTTGGACTGGTACATGGATAGGAACAGTTTAGAGGGATATGGACCAAACATGGACAGGTGAGCCTAGTGTAGATGGGGCATTGTGGTCGGCATGGGCAAGTTGGGCCGAAAGGCCTGTTTCCGTGCTAAATGACTCTTTGAAGCTATATTCTGTGTGGGTTACATTTCTCATAGTTCATTAGAAGTTAGACAAGAACATTCTCCATATATTTTAATATGTTTTTAGCCAACAGAACAAGCCTGTAGAATCACTGGGGGGTTGCTGAGAATGAAGAGAGGGGGCTGGGGAACGACAATGCTGAGATTAAAGAGAGACCCAGTGGGGGTGGGGCACCAAGAACTAAGAGGGTGGGCACCAAGAACAAAGAAAGGGAACAAAAGGGGGGGAGCTGGCAGCCGAGGGGCGCCAAAATCGAAGAGGAACCCAGCTCGAGGCCTCTGCTCCCTACTCACTTTACAGAGGCCAATTGGTCACTCCAGAAAGAAGTTTGAAGGGCTTGTTTCTGTTCCTATATGACTCTACCCTGACTCCCATAATGTAGCCAAATGCCTAATTTTGTTTTGTCTTGATCATATGTTGAAGTTGGCAACTAGCAAACCATCTAACTAAGAAAGGGATATATCCTTTGGAAAACAACAGCAAACAATTAACGCAAATCTACAAACCCGCACGTCTTTGGGATGTGGGCGGAAACGGGAGCATCAGGAGGAATCTCACATGGTCCTAAGGAGTAGAAACATGGAACTGCAGAGGCTGGTTTGTACCAAACATAGACACAAAGTGCCGGAGTAACTCAGCGGGTCAGGCAAGCATCTCTGGCGATAAAGAATGGGTGACGTTTCGGGTTGAGACCCTTCTTCAGTCTGAAGAAGGGTCCCGACCCGAAACGTCACCCATCCTTTTTCTCCGGAGGTGCTGCCTAAACCGCTGAGTTACTCCGGCACTCACAGGGCAAACTCCAAACGGACAGCATCTGATGACAGGATCGAACCCACGTCTCTGGTGTTTTGAGGCAGCGGCTCTACCAGCTGCGCCACCGTGCTTGAACATTCTATTGAGCATTGATGAACTCTATTTACATTTACAAATAGGTAAACATTGAGTTCGGGCAAATCCCTTTCTGGAGTGATCAGTCTATTGGTATGGTGCTAATCATCACCAGATTCAGTTAGCATCTATCGCTTTGGGTTGAGAAAAAAAATCAAAGGAATTCTACACAGCCGTGCAATGTTTACATTCTAAGTTCTCCATTTAGTGAAAAGTGCTGTGGCTAAAATAGGACTTGTTATGTAACCGATAAATTTAGCATGTAGCATTCATTCAGTCATATGATGTATAATGTTCATTTGTGGTAATCGCTCCATTTTTGAAGATACAGAGAGCTTGTGTTTCACATACAGCCCATTCACCGTGTCTATTTCGTATTTTTAGCTCTCAATGCTGGTAATCCAGGGAGAATTATTCTATTTTTGGTTCGTAATACATAACAATAGATGCAGCTCAAAGCGAACCATGCTCTATTTCATTCCTTCTTCCCAGCAAAAAGGCAATGTTTGGAGGAAAAGATAGACACAAAGTGTTGGAGTAACTCAATGGGTCGGACAGCACCTCTGGAGAAAATGGATAGGTGATGCTTTGGCTAAGGACCCAAAATGTCACCTATTCCTTCTCTCCAGAGATGCTGCCTGACCCGCTGAGTTACTCCAGCACTCTGTGTCTATCTATGCACTATGTTCTATGTTCTATGTTTATTCCAGGTCAACACCGAGCAATGCTATTTCCTCGAAGAAATATAGGCGGATCAATGAATTAGTTCTTGCCGCAAGGGGTGATAGATCAGTTCCAGTAATGAACCGTGTTGCCTGTGCACCACAACTGTTTGTCTGTAACCAACCGCTAAACCACGCTCTGGTCTGAAAGCCTTGGATCTTATGAATAAGTACACCTATATGTGACCTGCTGAACATGTTGCAAACAGAGCATTTACTGTTCAGTTGTGTTATTATTTAATTACAAAATCATTTCAGGCTACCACAAAAAAAATAATCAAATTATAAGATCATGTCATAGGAGCAGAATTAGGCCATTCGGCCCGTCGAGTCTGCTCTGCCATTCAATCATGGCTGAACTATTTTCCCTCTCAACACCATTCTCCTGCCTTCTCCCCACAACCTTTGACGCCCTCACTAATTAAAGAAAACTATTAATCTCCGCTTTAGGGATACGGACACTCCCTGACTTACGCAGTAGGCGACTTGCGTAAACTCGCACTCACGTAAACAATTCTGGCAGTTTGTAAATTCCACAACACTGTACGATCACTCAGGTTTTCATCGGAAACCAATGTCAGCGGTGCTTACCCAGAAGGCCGTGCACCACGGAAAGTGCCCTGGACGAAGCCGGGCGCCGCTGTGACAGTTCATACTCTCAGTGATGGACACAAAGTGCTGGGGTAACTCAGTGGGTCAGGCAGAATCTCTGGTGAACACGGACAGGTGACGTTTCGGGTCGGGATCCTTCTTCAGACTCAGTGAGATATTTTGGGCAGGGGTTGGGGATGGCGATGGTGATTCTAACACATAAAATCTGACTTGCGTAAAGGGTTCACAAAACGTAGGTTGGGGAATACCTGTACCCATTGACTTGGCCTTCACAGCCATCTGTGGCAATGAATTCCACGCATCCACCACCCTCTAATTCATCCCACTTGTTTGGCAAAGTACTAATAGTTTACTGTTTTCCCGGCATATCTCTACCATATTTGCCAAATTAACAAGTTTTACTGAAGCCAATTAACCTGCAAACCTGTACGTCTTTGGAGTGTGGGAGGAAACCGGAGCACGCAGAGAAAACCCTTTGCGGTCACCGCGAGAACGTACAAACTCTGTACAGAGAGCACCCGTAGTCAAACCCGGGTTTCTAGTGCAGTGAGGCAGCAACTCTACCACTGCACCACTGTACCGCCCCAAGTTATATATAATTATGAGGAACTTAGACCAGGTAGGCAGCCTGTATCTGTTTCCCATGCCTAACACTTAAGGTGCTGTCCCACTAGGGCGAGTTTAGTAGAGTTTGAAAAAATGACATGTTGAAGACCTCCTTCGACTATGTAGAAGACCTCCTTCGACTATGTAGAAGACCTCCTTCGACATCCTTCCACAATTTTGTAGACTAGCTTCGACTAGCTACGACTAGCTACGACTAACTTCGGGAAAATTGGACACCGAATAGTGGAGAGTGAAGACAACCTCCTTCAATCTCCTTCGACCTCCCTTTGACCTCCCTTCGACTATGATGAAGACTATCTACGACTACCTTCGACCTCCCTCGATTACCTACGACTAACATGCCGACCTACTACGACCTACTACAACTAAACATATGAGTAAAAAAAGTATTGATTTTTTCCATGGCGACCTATTTTTACTCGCGGGCATTTTTTAACATATTGAAAAAAATGCCGCGACCTAGCTGAGGCCTCGAGTAGGCAGAGACCACTCTCGAGCATGAAGGACCTCCTACGACCTTGTGTCGACAATGCTGCGAGTATGAGTTGAGGGCAAACTCGCCAGAACTCGCGGATTAGGTTGCCTAAGTGGGACAGGCCCTTAAAGAGTTCAGGTTGAGATGAGAGATGGAAGGTTTAAATGGGATCTAAGGTGTAAATATTTCACACAAAGAGTAGTTGGGCTGGAATGAGCAGATCTTGGAGTCAGGAACAGTAACAATGTTTAAGAGGCACCTGGACAGGTAATTGAATGGGCAAGGCATAGGATTATTAGATGCAGAGAGTCTCTTGCCATGTGTAGGGGAATCGAGGACCAGAGGACATAGGTTTAAGGTGAAGGGGAAAAGATTTAATAGGAATCTGAGGGGTAACTTTTTCACACAAAGGGTGGTGGGTGTATGGAACAAGCTGCCAGAGGAGGTAGTTGAGGCAGGGACTATCCCAACGTTTAAGAAACAGTTCGACAGGTACATGGATAGGACAGATTTGGAGGTATATGGACCAGGCGCGGGCAGGTGGGACTAGTGAAGCTGTGATATGTTGGCTGATGTGGGCAAATTGGGCTGAAGGGCCTGATTCCACAAAGTATCACTCTATGACTATGAGAGATACAAAATTAATGTAGGAAAATGGGAACTAAGGTGCTCTGGGGGTTTCGAGGTCGGCTGCGAGACGCGCAATGGGGCACGGAGGCCGAGCGGTGGCCATGGTTATGGCGCATTTGTTGGTCTAAGTGTAGGTGGAGTGGGCTGCTGGAGACCCTGCAGCAGCCTGGGGCTCGATTGGATTGGGCGCTGCTCCAACAGGCTGCGCATGAAGATCGGATGCAGCCTGCTGTGGCATGGAGAGGCCGAGCAGCGGTAGAGGACACCGACACATCGCCAGCCCAGGCCAATCCCTGCAACTCCAACCCAGTGCCGTTGTCAGGACAACAGGCCTTTATGGCCAAGATAAGACTACATGTTAACAATTTTGAACGAAGGGTACAAGGTAATGAATCTGTGGAATTCTTTACCACAGAAAGCTGTGGAGGCCAAGTCAATGGATATTTTTAAGGCAGTGATAGATAGATTCTTGATTAGTACGGCTGTCAGAGGTTATGGGGAGAAGGCAGGAGAATGAGGTTAGGAGGGAGAGATAGTTCAGCCATGATTGAACCGCAGAGTAGACTGACCGAATGGCCGAATTCTACTACTATCCCATATGACCTTATGACCTTAGGCGACAACAGTACTGCCTCAATGTAAAGTATTATTCTTACACTCTAGTACTTAATTATGGTTGTGCCTCTGTATAGTAAGATTGTTACTGAACTGTATGCAAAAAAAGGAATTTTTGACAATAATGCACCGTTGAATCATTGGGTTAGATAGGTATGATGGTCAGCATAGAAGTGATGGGCTGAAAGGCCTGCTTCTATGCTGTATATAACTGTCTGGCTGAATATCATTCACATCAATTTAAGGTGAGTTCCAAATTCAATTCATTCACTGAAAAATGACTAAAAGTGAAACTCTTAAACCAACTTCCAGTCTTGCCCACTACACTCATTCCAAACAACTGAAAAATATCCATTATGGTTTGTAACAACAAAGCCTAATTCACCCATTCACAGGTAAAAGAGAATCTACATTTTATAAACAAAGAAGAAGGGTCCCGACTTGAATCGTCACCCATCCTTTTTCTCCAGAGATGTCGCCTGACCTGCTAACTCCAGCATTTTGTGTCTATCTTCAGTATAAACCAGCATCAATAGCTCCTTTCTATACACCTACATTTTATATAATCTAGCTAGTTGTGATGAGAATTGCTATTATATGTCAGAAAGTATGTGTTCAAGTTATTTTAACATATATTCCAAGTGCAACTTCATGATGTGAAGTTAATAGGAAGAAGATAAATTCCTAATGTTGTGAATGTAGAATTATCAGGATGTAGCAGTTACTAAAAGTCACATGGGAATAATTCTATTGCAGTCTACGGGATTCCATTTTAAATTGATTTTATGATGGCATCATGCTGCATGATATTACATTAAAATGCATCTTGTGTGTTATTTCCTTACATTTTATTTAAAAGAAACATCAAAGGTAAACATAGTTCGATCTGTAAGACAGAAACTAGCAGATATCAGTCCAGGGTGGAAGTGAAGATGACTTTTTAAAATCATGCTCCCCCTCTTAACCTCCCACAAACTATGAAGCACCTTGGGAAATAGTCTGAAGAAGGGTCTCGACCCCAAACGTCACCTATTCCTTTTCTCCAGAGATGCTATCTGACCCCGCTGAGTTACCCCAGCTTTTTGTGTCTATCTTGGGAAATTTTATCATGCCATTAAAAAAACAATGATTTACATTTTTGCAATTGCACAGAGCTCTTTCGAGATGGAAGACTTCAAAGAATTGGTTGTACAAAGAGGACGGATTCAAGGAGGTGAGAATTTCTTCTTGGGCGTCTGCACAAAATGCTTTTCCTCCACTTCTGTGGCTTTGTTCCTTCATACAAAACAGCATTGGAAAATCATCACCACATCAATCACTCAGCATTTGTAACCCAAGGATGAATTTCTGCCTCGTGATGTTTATGAGTTGACGGCAGGCACCGATGTAACTTTCTCTCACATCTAACATGCTTTGCAAACTGATCTGCCTCCGTCTGCGCTGAGGCCTAATGGCGGAGCTGGCGACCTCGAGGCTCAGGAGGCAGAGCCCGCCAGGACTCGCCCTGATCTCGCTCCCGTGAGGGTGGTCCGGCTCGGGGCTGGAACAGTGTTTCCGTCGGAGTGGCCGAGCTCGGGGAGGTACGGCGTTCCCAGCCCGAGGGAGGAGCGGCGCCCATGTCGGGGCGGCCCAGCCCGAGGGAGGTACGGCGCCGATGATGGGGCGGCCCAGCCCAAGGCTGAAGACGGCACGATACTCACGTGAGGGTGGCTGGGACGGTGTTCTGGCGGTGGTGGCCTGAGTCCGGGGTTCGGCCGCGGGCCAGCGGCTGCGTCTGCAGGACTGGTGGGCGGCAGCTTCGACCACCCCGGGCCGCGGTGTATGAGCCGCGGGACTGATTTATAACATTGCCCGGTGGGTATCGCCTCAGCGCAGAGGGAGAAGAGGAGGGAAGAGACTGCAGCCCTAAGACTTTTGCCTCCATCACAGTGAGGAGATGCTGGGTGGACTCACTGTGGTGGATGTTAATATGTGTTTATTGTTGTTTTTTATTGTATTGTATTGTATGTATGACTGCTGCAATTTCGTTCAGACTTCGGTCTGAATGACAATAAAGGCTATCTAATCTAATCTAATCTAATCTAATCTAATCTAATCAGATTGGCGACATGATCACCAATGATTGTGGATGAGGGGTGATCTTATAGAGGTGTACAAAATCATGAGAGGAATGCAATACGATACGATACTATATTTATCCCAGGAGGTAAATTGATCTGCTAACAGTCATAAAATACACAAAACATTAAATTAAAGTGACGAGTGGAATAGTTTGGGTGAACACACAGAGTCTCTTGCCCAATCAAGATCCAGAGGACATAGATTTAAGGTGAGGGGGGGAAAGATTACATGGGAACCTGAGGGATACATTTTTTACGCAAATGGTGGTGGGTGAATGGAACCAGCTGCCAGAGGAGGTAGTTGAGGCAAAGACTATCGCAACGTTAAATAAACACTTAGACAGTACGTGGATAGGACAGGTTTAGAGGGATTTGAGCCAAAAGCAGGCAGGTGGGCCTAGTGTAGCTGGGACATGTTCGTCGGCGTGGGCAAGTTGGGCCGTTTCCACACTGTATCACTCCATGACTCTATGACAAAGAACTGCGGATGCTGGCACCTTGAACAAAACACAAAGTGCTGGAGGAACTCAGCAGGTCAGGCAACATATGTGAAGGGAATGGACAGGCGACGTTTCAAGTCATGACCCAATGGTTTGAAGGAATAGAATGAACATTGAATTCTCCGATTTTAAGTAGCTACGCCCTACCAGGGAAAAGGGTTCTGACTGTGTGAAGGCGTCTTTCATTTCAAAATAAAAGCAAAAGATGCTGGAAATGCATGAATGAATCAATGAAACTTTATTATCACATGTGATATGTCACAGTGAGATTCTTTGTTTTGCATACACAAGTATGCAAAGACTCGCCACATATTGGGCATTACAAAGTATTCCATTTAGTCCCCAGGCCGGGTCCAAGTTTGTTCTCAACAGCTCGTCCTCTACCTTCAGTACCCACATGGCCCATCCGACCTTTGGCACCGACGCATTCCCTCTGACCTCTGGTACCCACGTAGACCGGTCCGACCTCCAACACTCAAGCAGGCCCGTCCCCAATCTCAGGACAGCCAAAGATCCTTCCCCAATGTCCTTGCCCATCACTGCATCTGATGCCTTGCTCAGGATTTTGCACAGACATCTGGAAACCTTCCCAATCAAATAGCAAATACCAGAACCATGGAGTAAATGACATGATTTGCGATCCAATGTTAAAGTACATGAGTCACCTGCACACAGACTCACACACCCACCCACCCCTTCTCAAGGTTTGCTGGCAATGAATAATTCCAGTAACTGATCACGATGTGTCATCCCCTTTTTACACAAAATAGAACATTTTAGAAATACAATGTGGAAATAGGCCCTTCCACCCACTGAGTCCACGCTGACCATTGATTCCTCTTTCACTTTAGTTCTACATTATCCCACTTTTGCATCCACTTTCTACATACACGGGGTAATTTACAGAGGCCAATTAACCTACAAACCTGCATGTCTTTGCCCAGCGATCATCCATACACTACTGTTTAAGAAGGAACTGCAGATGCTGGAAAATCGAAGGTAGACAAAAATGCTGGAGAAACTCAGCGGGTGAGGCAGCATTTATGGAGTGAAGGAAATAGGCAACGTTTCGGGTCGAGACCCTTCTCCAGTCTGAAGAAGGGTCACGACCCGAAACGTTGCCTATTTCCTTCGTTCCATCGATACTGCCTCACCCGCTGAGTTTCTCCAGCATTTTTGTCCACCCATACACTATTTATATCCGACACACTAGGGATAATTTACAAAGGCCAATTAACATACAAACCTGCACGTCTTTGGTATGTGGAAGGAAACCAGAGCACCCGGAGAAAACCCACGCAGTCACGGGGAAAACGTACAAACCCGATACAGACAGCGCCCGTAGCCAGGATTGAACCCGAGTCTCTGACGCTGTAGGGCAGCAACTCTACCACTGTGCCGCCCTAATGTTTCTCACTCAATGATAAAAGTTTGTGCGATAATGTCTGTGATGACTGAAGGGTGAATCAAGAACAAGAGAGTGTAGATACAAGGATTTACATCACACAAGAGGAAAAACAACCAAAGATCAGGACACAACGTGCTGGAGTAACACAGCAGGTCAGGCAGCATCTCTGAAGAACATGGGTAGGTGACGTTTCGGGTCACGACCCTTCTTGAGACTGATAGTGGGAGGGGGAGGATTGAAGGGAAGAAAGCTGGTATAAACATTGAATCCTCCAATTTTAGCTGGGCATCATGTGGGCTGATGGACCCGTTGCTGTGCTGTACTGTTCTATGTTCTATGAGAGTTCTCCAACAGAAGACTTTAACCACCACCTGCAGGCTACAAACATAACTACATCGTCATCTTGATGGAAGATTTTATGACCAAATAACCTTGAACTATAATCATTTATTATTTGAATAATTCTTCTAATAGTTACTTCAGTGTTTTGGGGGTTTCCCTTCCAGTTGAAGTTTCTTTCATCCTGCAAAAGATGTGAGTCTGAGATTAAGTATCAACGGCATGTAATCATAGAGTGCTTAACAACGGCACATGGCAAAATTAGCAAATAATTGAATCTGTCAAAAATCTTGCTTTCATCTGTGGAAGACTGTCCCTCCCTCCTCCATTATTCTTCTGACAATATAATTTAAATATTTTATGCGCTCTTCGCTTCCATCTCCACACAATATAACCTCCTCCTGGGACCTACATAACATTACACTCTGCAAATCTTTTAAAAGCATTATAACATGCTGCATATGCAGTTTACTAAAGAGCAGTGGAATAACAAATGACATAAATATTGCAGGTATGAAAGCATTGCCTGAATAATTGAAACTCCTGGATATTCTCTGCATGTTGCATTATTTTTAATGATTTTTAATGTAGAGCAGCTACTTTTGTTTTTGTTTGTTTTTTTAGTTTGGTTTAGGGATACATCCTTCGGCCTACCAAGTCCGTGCCGACCAGCGATCCCCACACACTATCCTACACACGCCAGGGACAATTTACAATTATACCAAGTCAATTAGCCTACAAACCTGTACGACTTTGGAGTGTGGGAGGAAACCGGAGCACCCGGAGAAAACCCACATAGGTCACGGGGAGAACGTATGAAATCCAGCACCTGTAATCAGGATCGAACCCGGATCTCTGGCGCTTTAAGGCAGCAACTCTACCGCTGCGCCACCGTGCTTGCATTTGAAAAAAAAGTGCTCAGCAGGTCAGGAAGCATCTATGGAGGGAATGGAGTGGGAGAGGTGACTTTCTTATGTTGGAACCCTTCCTCCACATCAAAAACTTCCCTTCTGGTTCCTTTGACTTTCTCCAAGTTAAAGGCGTACCCATGGGCACTTGCAATATCCCCAACTGCGCTTGGCTTTTTGTTGAACATTCTTTGCTCCAAACGTATACTGCACCTTACCGCAATTCTTTCTCCACGACATCGTGACTGCATCGTGACTGCATTGCAGAACTCATTTATTTCATCAAATATTCCACTAACTACCATCCTGCCCTCGGATCCGCTTGGATATCTCTGACACCTCTCACCTCTTTCTCTGTCTCCGTCTCCGTCTCCATCGCAGGGGACAGATTAACGCCTGACGTGCTCTCTCACTGCTACTTTCGCACATTCAGAGAACATGTCTGGTGACACATCAGCTGTTCTCTCTGTACCATACATTAACGTTCTGGTCCATACAAAGTGGACAACCTGCAAGGTTCCCTCCTGATGTAAGTAGCTCCAAAGCCCGATGCTCCAGGGCAGAGGACAGGAGAAGGTAGTTCAGAAAAATTCACAATGTAACCTCGGGGGGAATAAATGAAAATTGAATCCTTCATCTTGCTCCACTGAGACCATTGCCTTGAAGAAGCCCAGAGGCGGCGTGTTATTTTGAATAGAGCATGAGAAATCTTTGGAGAAATACTGATAGAGACATCACGGATTAGAAATAAGTGCGTAGTCCACTTACTATAGTGATAGAGATCTATGGTGTAGAAACAGGCCCTTCAGCCCATCATGTTCATGCCAACCACATTGTCTACCTGACCAGGTTCGTGTTGGACTCACAATACTCTAAACATTTCCAATCCGTGTACTTGTCTAAATGTGTTTCTATGGTTGTGACCATACCCACTCATACCGTTTTGTCTGGCAACCTTCCTCTAGCAAGCTAAGAATAAGGTTACTGCTTATAGTCATACAGCATGGACACAGGCCCTTCGGCCCAACATGCCCATGCCGACCAAGACGACCCCGCTTGTGACTATGTGACTGTGACTCTGTGACCCTGTGACTGTGACCCTGTGACTGTGACCCTGTGACTGTGACCCTGTGACTGGGATTCTGTGACTGGGATTCTGTGACACTGGCTCCGTGTGACTCTGTGACACTGTGGCTCGATAATTCTGTGAATCGATGACTGTGAGTCTGTGACTCTAAAAACAACAGATTGTTCTCAATGAACTGACAAAAGATTCTCCCAACATCTCTTTGACGTAACATTAGCTGACCAGCAATATTCACTTCTCTTTTCCTACCCTTGTTTATTAGAAGCGAAAAGGCTTTTCCGATAATCAGGCACTGATTCCTCCTCATTCCACCTAGAGGGAAGTATCAGTCTATTTAAAGTTTCATTTCACGTCGGCATTAACTCACAGGCTTTCCATTGCACACACGATAGTTCAAAGTAAATGAAAAAGATTAACTATTAATGGATTAAAAGTAATATATTGATAAATTACTCTACAAGGCTAAACCAAAAAATGAACATGAATAATGTAAATCGTCCCACTATTCAAGGGGAGCTGACCCAAGCAAAATGGGAAATCAGATCTGGAATAGCTCTGATCTGAAATATTTAACTCTTACTGAAGTGTTAGTCTGTATTTTTTAATCATAGAACATTTAAGAATAAGGGGTAGGCCATTTAGGACTGAGATGAGGAAAACCTTTTTCAACGAGAGTTGTAAATCTGTGGAATTCTCTGCAATGGAAGGCAGTGGAGGCCAATTCACTGGACGTTTTCAAGAGAGATTTACCTCTTAGGGCTAATGGAATCAAGGGATATGGGGAAAAAACAGGAACGGGATACTGATTTTGGATGATCAGCCATGATCATATTGAATGGCGGTGCTGGTTGGGAGGGCCGAATGGCCTACTTTCTACGTTTCTATGTTTCTAACATACCACGGTACAGCATAGAAACAAACATTTTTGACCACAATGTCCATGCTGAACAAACACAATGCCATTATTATTTCGAGAGTACAAAAACAGGGATGTAATACCGAGGCTTTATAAGGCGCTGGTCAGACGGCATTCGGAGTACTGTGAGCAAATGTGAGCCCCATATCTGAGGAAAGTTGTGCTGGCGCTGGAGAGGGTCCAGAGGAGGTTAACGAGAATGATCCCAGGAATGAGTGGGTTTACATATGATGAGCGTTTGATGGCACTGGGCCTGTACTCGCTGGAGTTTAGAAGGATGAGGGGAAGAACTCATTGAAACTTACCGAATAGTGAAAGGCTTGGATAGAGTGGATGTGGAAAGAATGTTAACACTAGCGAAATGAAAGGAGGAGTGAAACATAAAGCCAGATGGAGGGATGTGGGTGAAAGGGGATATGAGGTAGGGGATGAGGGGGGATTATTGGCCAATGTGTGACTTAGGAATGGAAGATGAATGAACGGAGGATAGAAAAAGAAGCAGCCCGGTGGGATGGATGGGGGTGGAGGGGATGGTGGGGGAAGATGGGAGAACAACGTGCGCGCCATGGTGGAAGGAGCAGTGGAAAGGGCATAGAGGATTGGGAAGTATTACTTAAAATTGGAGAATTCAAAATACATACCATTGTGTTGAAGCTGCCCACGTGGAATATGAGGTAATACTCTTCTGCTTTGCTTTGCTTTGCTTTGCTTTGGTTTAGTCTAGTCAGGTTTAGTTTGGTTCAGTTTAGTTTAGTTTAGTTTGGATTGGTTTAGTTTAGTGATGCAGCGTGGAAACGGGCCCTTTGAAACAGGCCGACCAGCAATCACCCCGTACACTATCACTATCCTATACACTAGGGGCAATATACAATATTTCCCAAAGCCAATTAACCTACAAACCTGCAAGTCTTTGGAATACGGGAGGAAACGGAGCACCCGAAGAAAACCCACGAGGTCACAGAGAAACTGGACAAGTTTCTGTAGGGAGACTCGTAGTGAGGATCGAACCCGGGTCTCTGGTGCTGTGAGGCAGCAAGTTTACCGTTGCACCACTGTGCCGCCCTTTTAGTTTGCATGTGGCTGTTAAGTTCAACTTTAGGCTTATTATTGTTATGTGTACCGAGGTACAGTGAAAAGCTGTGTTTTGCATGCTAACCAAACAGATAATATACATAAATACAAACAAGTCAAATTAAAGTACAGTAGGTAGATACTGCAATGGTGGAGAGGTGAATCAGATGGTACCCAAGCTTATTGAAGGACTGTTCAGAAGCCTGGTAACATAGGGGAAGATTTGCCTCACTCTGCCAAATGGAAGAGGCCAAGGTGAGAAAGGTTAGTATGGGAATGGGAAAGAGAGGTAAAATAGAGCAACCAGGAGATCTAGCAGGCCTTGGCGGACGGAGCGCATGTGTTCAGTGAAGCAGTGGAGATCAACAGTCTAGAGTATTTTATTGTCATATAACCTGAAACTGAACAATGAAATTCTAGCCTTGTCCCACTTAGGAAACCTGAACGGAAACCTCTGGAGACTTTGCGCCCCACCCAAGGTTTCCATGCGGTTCCCGGAGGTTGCAGGTGGTTGCCGGAGGTTGCAGGTAGTGGAAGCAGGTAGGGAGACTGACAAAAACCTGCGGGAACCTCCGGGAACCGCACGGAAACCTTGGGTGGGGCACAAAGTCTCCAGAGGTTTCCGTTCAGGTTTCCTAAGTGGGACAGGGGCATTACTTGCAGCAGCACATATGTAAAACCCATAATTATCAATACCAAAAAAGTTCAGTATATAATTAAAAACAAACAGACAAATAAATAGACAATAATAGTACAAAGTCAAAAAAAAATGTCCCCAAGTCTATATAGTTTGGAGGCTATTTGGAGGTTGTATTGTTTATTAGCCTGATGTTTGTAGGGAAGAAGCTGCTTCTGATCCTGGACGTTACAGTTTTCAGGCTCCTGTACCTTCTTCCTGATGGCAGGAGTGAAATTAGAGCATGGCCAGGATGGTGTGGGCATCCAATTATGCTGGCTGCCTTTTTGAGACAGTCACTCTTATAGATTCCTTCGAAGGTGGGGAGGTCGGTACCCGCGATGAACCGGGCAGTGTTCACCACTTTTTACAATCTTCTTAATTTGCTGGGCGTTTGAGTTGCCGGACTAGGCCATGTTGCAACCAGTCAATGTGCTCCCTACCGTACACCTGTCGAAGTTCAAGTGAGTATTCGTTGACACACCGCACCTCCTCAGTCTGCTAAGGAAGTAAAGGCATTGATGGGCTTTCTATATCAGCAGTCTTGCATCAATGTGCTGGGTCCAGACAGGTGTAAATTGCACCATACTAGGGCCATGTATGTCTTCCAAGTGATAAACACACAGAGAGGCATGCTTCTCTGACCTTGCCTGAAGGACATTGTAAGCTCCCGGTGGCAGAGTTTAGTGTTCTGATCCTCCATCCAACTCCACCACACCACATCCCAGCTCCAGAGCAGAGCAGAGCTGAGCGCGGAGATGCTGAACTGCAGCCCTAATGAAGTACAGATGAGAGGGAATGCCAAAACTGACAAAACATCTGGCATACATCTGATGTCGTATAACATCCCAGACATCAGGCATGATCCAGAGAATTCAAGCTGCCATCTCCCCTGGTTCCATTTTGTTCCTCCACATCTGGTTTCAGTTCCATTCAATAATTGCCTAGCACATTTTCCCTCCTGCCTTTGCCCTGTTCCCATTTAAATGCACCAGGAACAACCAGTAGATTGGAAAGCCCTCTGAGTCACTTTCAAAGTTACAAGAGTATCTGAATTTGTGCCATTATTTTGTATTATGTGGCTGCAAGCCATTTAAAGTCAACTGCAACAGCTCACAACCCAGCTGTATGAATATTGATTTATCTAACTCCAACAACTCGCTCCATCCCTCCCCACCCTAGTCGTTGTACTCATTTAACTGTCATCCTGCTTCGTTTCACTCTTTGTATCCACTCGGTATCACCTCCTGTTACCTTTTCATATCTCTCGTTTCTCTCTCCTCTGAATCCCGAAGTAGGGTCTCGACCCGAGACGTCACCTATTCTTTTTCTCCAGAGATTCGGCCAGAACCCACTGAATTACTCCAGATTTTTGTGACAATGCTCTTAATAACTTCAGCAACCCAATACTTTTCCTCACCGTTTCGACGCTTTCCAGAAACCGGGCGGCACAGTGGCGCAGCGGTAGTGCCCGGGTTAGATCCTGACTACAGGTGCTGTCCATACGGAGTTTGTACGTTCTCCCCGTGACCGCGTGGGTTTTCTCCGTCATCTCCGGTTTCCTCCCACACTCCAAAGACGTACAGGTTTGCAGCTTAATTTACTTGGTTAAATTGTAATTTGTCCCTTGTGTGTGTACGATCGTGGTAGTGTGTGGAGATTGCTGGTCGGGCGGACTCTTTGGGCTGAAGGGTCTGCTTCCATGTTGTATCTCTAAACTAAACTAAACTAAAGAAGGTTGAACACTTTGCAGCAATGAGATGACCCTGGAAAATGTCAAACAGCCCAAGGTGCTGAGTTTAAGAAAGTCTTATCTGTGCTCATGGTGCATTCCAGCAACATTTTGAATTAAAAAAACAGGAGAATACACGATCTGTAAAATAAATATGAAGATAGACACAAATTGCTGGAGTAACTCAGTGGGTCAGGCAGCATCTCTGGAGAAAAAGAATAGGTGACATTTTGGGTCAGACCCCTTTTTCAAACCTATTCAGACCCTCTTCAGATTTAGTCAATAAATATGAAATATTACAGTTTAACTTATTTGGATCAGGTACAGAACAGTAAATGAAAATCAAATCAAAAATTGCATATCGAATATAAGAACAAAGGACAGCATAGCAGTAGAGCTGCTGCCCCACAGTGCCTGAGACGCAGGTTCGATCCTGGCCACGGGTGCCGTGTGTGCGGAGTTTGTGCCATATAATAGCCTTTAATATTTCTCACTCTACATGAAGAATTGATGCACTCTCCAATTTTTTTTCAACAGAACTCAGGTGGTAAGGGTTTCACCTCCGAATCAAATGTTTTTAGGCTTAAATCTAATTCCATTGCACACAGAGGGTTTCGAAGGAACTTAATATCATTAAACTAAAAGCCATATCCATTTTTCAAGGTCTTGTGACATTACTCACAGTGTCCGGAGATGAACTGTTTGTTCTCACGTGGCCCAGGGCTGTGGGTCTGCCATCAAACATTGTGACATTGACAAAAAGTCCATCTTTCAGAATATTTTTATTCAAAGCTTTGCACTGTTCAAAATGTCCAACTTATCTGCTAACATGACAAAGGTTGATCTCATCAAAATTCAGAGGCTTAGGTGAGACCTGATAGAAGTATATATAATTATGAGAGGAATTGACTTTCAGACCCTTTTTCCCAGGGTGGGAATGACAAAGACTAGAGGACATAGACTTTAGACTTTAGACTTGGGAAATACTGCATGGAAACAGGCTCTTAAGCCCACTGTGTCCGCGCTGACCAGAGATCACATCGTACACCAGCACTATCCTACACATTAGGGACAATTTACGGAAGACAATGAATCTACAAACCTGAAGGTACACAAAATTGCTGGGGAAACTCAGCGGGTGCAGCAGCATCTATGGAGCGAAGGAAATAGGCGACGTTTCGGGCCGAAACCCTTCTTCAGACTGGTTCAATCTACAAACCTGTATGTCTTTGTAATGTCGGAGGAAACCAGAGCACCCGGAGAAAACCTAAGCAGGCACAGGGAGAACGTACAAACTCCGTACTGGTAGCACCCATAGTCAGGATCGAACCTGAGTCTCAGGTGTTGTCAGGCAGCAACTCTACCGCTGCGGCATTGTGCTCCCCATAGCCTGAAGGTGAGAGGCGCAAAGTTTAAAGATGTGTGGAGCAAGATTTTATACACAGAGGGCTGTGGGTGCCTGCTGGTGATGGAGGCAGATACAGTAGTGGCATTCAAGAAGCTTTTAGATAGGTCCATGGATATAGAGGGATACGAATCACTTGCAGGTGGAGGAGATTAATTTAACTTGGCATCATGTCCAGCACCATCATAGTGGGCTGAAGGGCCTTTTCATGTGCTGAACCACTCTGAGTTCTATTATCACTTGCCTGTCGTGTGCTTTGAGACATTTCTGAGAACCGTACGAGTCATTGGACAGACACAAGCATTTTGCTGTAAAATAAATATTCCCTCTTTGATATTTGTTTATTTGAAAGTCAAATGAAGTCAAGACAGTTCACTTTTTCAGTAGAGCACCATCATGGTTGTGGATTATCATGTGTGACCTGCTGAACGAAAGACAAAAATGACAACGTAATTGAGAATTCATTACCTTTATCACTGGAATTACATGTTGCATATCCTGTCAGGCTCAACTACATTCACGCTCAATGCAAGCAAGTGATTCCAAGTAGAAATTCGATGGGAATTCATGGACGCGAGAAGTGTAATTAGTGCAGGGTTACACGGGCCAGTGAGTTGAAACATTGGACTGCTCAGATTTTGAATGCACTTGGTACTGTTTTTCAAAGGAGATTGTGGGGAGACCTGACTGAAGTTTGTAAAATGATGAGAGGTACAGAGAGGGTAGATAGTCAAAACCTTGGTTTGGTAACATCAGGGGTTGAGGGGAGACCTGAATTACAAGAGGCATCGATAAGGTAGGCACTCAGAACCTGTTTCCCATGGTGGAAATGCCATAGACTAGAGGGCATAACTTTAAGGGAAAGATTAATGGAAGACAAACACAAAATGCTGGAGTAACTCAGTGGGACAGGCAGCGTCTCTGGAGAGAAGGCATGGGTGACGCTCTGGGTCAAAACCCTTCTTCAGACTGAATGGAAATGTGTGGGGCAAGACTATCCACAGAGAGTGATGGGGGCCTAGAACATGCTGCCTGGGGTGGTGGTGAACCCATAGCAGAAGCATCCACATCGCGGGGCTGGAAACTGGAAGTATCTTGAGCAAATTCTGCTACCACCATCATCTATTACAACAAGTGATGTCTCCCACTGATTGTCGTCGGAAGCTTGCGTCCTTTTCAGGACGGACGATGACAGTGATGTCAACATTTGAAACATGGAAGATGGACATGAAAGAAGAAGGGGTGGTGGTGGAGACAGATAAAATGATGGCGTGCAAAATACTTTTAGATAGGCACATGGACACACAGGGAATGAAAAGATAAGGATCATGTGCAGGCAGAGGAGATTAGTTTAACTTGGCATCATGTTCGACACGGACATTGTGGGCTGAAGGGCCTGTTCCTGTGCTGTATTGTTTGTTCTAGGTTCAATGTTCTCTGTACTAACCTGCCCCAGCTGCACAACACAGTCACTCAACAGCGGATACAACGTGAGGCACTGAATAACAGGGCTATTTCTTGAACATCTCCTATACAACATGACAGTACACAAAAGGCCAGAACCATTCAACATTACCAACATTTGCCGAAAGGGAAACTTGGTCAAAATTTCAGATCAATAATCTCTCAACAGAACTGAGGAAAGTTGCAAAAAAAGTTTTACTTTACTGGGAGAGGGAGCAAGAGTGGAGAAAGTAAATGGGGATAGAGCGAAGAAGCTGGAGTAACTTAGCGGGTCAGGCTCTCTGGAGAAAAGGAATAGGTGACGTTTTGGGTCGAGACCCTTCTTCAGACTTCTACCCCTTTTACCCAGAGTAGGGTGGTCAAGAACCAGAGGACATAGACAATAGACAATAGACAATAGGTGCAGGAGTAGGCCATTCGGCCCTTCGAACCAGCACCACCATTCACTGTGATCATGGCTGATCATCCACAGTCAGTACCCCGTTCCTGCCTTCTCACCATATCCCCTGAGCGCTATCTTTTAGAGCTCTATCTAACTCTCTCTTGAAAGCATCCAGAGAATTGGCCTCCACTGCCTTCTGGGGCAGAGAATTCCACAGATTCACAACTCTCTGGGTGAAGAAGTTTTTCCTCATCTCCATTCTAAATGGCCTACCCCTTATTCTTAAACTGTGGCCCCTGGTTCTGGACTCCCCTAACATCGGGAACATGTTTCCTGCCTCTAGCTTGATCAATCCCTTAATAATCTTATATGTTTCAATAAGATAACCTCTCATACTTCTAAATTTCAGTGTATACAAGCCCAGTCGCTCCATTCTTTCAACATATGACAGTCCCGCCATCCCGGGAATTAACCTTGTAAACCTACGCTGCACTCCCTCAATTGCAAGAATGTCCTTCCTCAAATTTGCAGACCAAAACTGCACACAATACTCCAGGTGTGGTCTCACTAGGGGCATGTACAAATGTAGAAGGACCTCTTTGCTCCTATACAACTCCTCTTGTTATGAAGGCCAACATGCCATTAGCTTCCTTCACTGCCTGCTGTACCTGCATGCTTACCTTCAGTGACTGATGAACAAGGACAACCAGATCTCGTTGTACTTCCCCTTTTCCTAACTTGACACCATTCAGATAATAATCTGCCTTCCTGTTCTTTCCACCAAAGTGGATAACCTCACATGTATCCTGATTAGACTGCATCTGCCATGCATCTGCCCACTCACCCTGCAACCTCATAGCATCCTCCTCATAGTTCACACTGCCTGGACAGGTTTAAGGTGAGGGGGGAAATATTTAATAGGAACCTGAGGGGCAACGTTTTTACACAAAAGATGGTGGGTGTATGGAACGGCTGCCAGAGGAGGTAGTTGAGGCAGGTACAATCACAATGTTTAAAAAACATTTGGATAGATACATGGATAGGACAGTTTTAGAGAGATATGGGCCAAATGCAGGCAGGTGGGACTAGTGTAGATGGGATATCTTGGTCAGCATGTGTGTGTTGGGCCGAACGGCCTGTTTCCACTCTCTATGACGCTACCTGCTGCAGAGCAGATATCAGAGATAATTAGAAATTATACAAGAACAATCTCTATTTAATATATGCACAGTCGCTTCTCACCATCAGAATCAATTTGTCGGTGCGGGCAAGTTGGGCCAAAGGGCCTGTTTCCACTATGTGTGACTCTATGATTATGTCAAATAGCATAGACACAGGCCCTACAGTTCACCTCAATAAAGTCACCCCTCCTCCTCTGAAGCTCCAGGGAAAAAGGTTCCAGCCTATCCAACCTCTCCCTTTAACTCAAGCCCAGGTAACATCCTGGCGAATCGCTTCTGCACCCAATCCAACCCTTTCAAACGTGTTATTATTTACCCATGGGATAGTTAAATATAATCAAATCTACGAAGTAGTCTTGCTACTATATTTCAGTATTTTCAATTTTGCCAGAGGGAGCTGAATTTAAATCTTAGTTTCGACCAAATTTTGAAGTAGTCATTCTCTGGAGGATATGTTTCAACAGTTTTGGCTGCAGATTCTGTGAGTTACAGGGAAATATTTCCACATAGGGGAAGGGGAAACATTTCATTTCTTCTTTGCCGTACTGTTTAATGCTTATGTCTTGGCCGTAAACCAAAGAGCAGCGTGACAGGCATCTGTGAAGATAACTTGTCCAAATGAATGGGAATGTAAATGCAGAAATACCAACAACAAGGAAGCATAAAATAGGGAAAGAACATCTGTGGAGATTTACATACATGCAAAAAAACAAAGTGCTGGAGGAACAGCTGGTCAGGCAGCATCTGTGGAGGGAATGAATGAACAGATACACAGGACCCGAAATGTCATCTGTCCATTCCCTCCACGGATGCTGCCTGACCCATTGAGTCCCTCCAGCACCTTGTGTTTTTTGTTCATGATCCCTGCATTTCAGAACAGGTACAGGGATAGGATAGGTTTAGAGTAATATGGGTCCAATGCAGGCAGATGGGACTTGTGTAGATGGGACATGTTGGTCAGCATAGGCAAGTTGGGCCACAGGCCCTGTTTCCATGCTGTATGACTCTATAATGCCCCTGTCCCACTTAGGAAACCTGAACGGAAACCTCTGGAGACTTTGCGCCCCACCCAAGGTTTCCGTGTGGTTCCCGGAGGTTGCAAGTGGTTGCCGGAGGTTGCAGGTAGTGGAAGCAGGTAGGGAGACTGACCAAATACCTCCGGGAACCGCACGGAAACCTTGGGTGGGGCGCAAAGTCTCCAGAGGTTTCCGTTCAGGTTTCCTAAGTGGGACAGGGGCATTACTCTCTTGTCTCGTGTGCCTCTAGAAATTTACATAATATTTTTAACAATAATCCTAGTTATTTAAAGTTGTTTTCTTAAAACTTTAACTCTGTAAAGTGCATTACAGATATTACTTTGCATACTACATACTATCTGGCTGTAGAATGTTTGCTTAGAAATGACTGTTCTCTAACGGTTATTCTAGCAAAATAACTATGAAAAACAATCATGTGGAAAGATATGAGTGTCATTACGTAATTTCTAGAGAACAATGAAAAAGCACAGAATTATAAAAAATAATTACCAGAACGTTGTACTGGTTATTTTTAGAAATTACTTCATCATTTTGAGTAATATATTCCTATGATATTTATCTATAGTTCACAGATGTTTTTGTAATTGTAGTCTAAAATGGGTTTTCATTTTGTTACTACCTTGTCCTTATGATTTTGACTCACCAGAAATTTGTTTTTATCAAAAGCAAACTGAATAATCGAACCTAGAACTAATTATCATTCACTATTATTTCCATTGTTTGATCAATCAGGAATTGGTCAGAGCCACTGCCTCACAGCACCTGGGACCCAGGTTCAAGCCTGACCTCGGGTGCTGTCTGTGTGAAGTTTGCACGTGACCACGTGGGTTTCCTCCGGGTGCTCCGATTTCCTCCCATATCTCAAAGACGTGCGGATTTGCAGATGAATCGGCCACTGTATATTGCCCCTAGTATGTAGGGAGTGAATATATAAGAGGAATAGCATAGAACTCATGTGAACAGGTGATTGATGATCAGCGTGGACTTGATGGGCTGGAGGGCCTGTTTCCATGCTGTATTTTTCAATTCATAAAAACTTCTCACAAAGTTAATTTTATGTCATAATAACTGACTGTTTTTGTTAAAACTCTTAAATTCACCCTCTACGTTATTGCAAATTAAACATAATTCCAATAAATATGACTCAAATTTGGGTCCAATTTGTCCCTCTCTGCATTTTTCATAACCATTCACGATTTTAGTTTCCTTATTAGATTTCCCTTTAAGTTCTTTGCTCAGATAACACACTCCTGACACACACTTTTGCCTTTTTGCAGATCTTTGTTTATTTTCTTGCAGTTGTGTAAGTGTAAGTGAGATTTTTCTCAAATAATATAAGCAAATTATTGTAATTCTCATTTGAAACCCAAATTGACTTTTATTTCTTAGTTTAGTTTAGTTTAGAGATACAGCGCGGAAACAGGCCCTTCGGTCCACCAAGTCCGCGCCGACCAGCAATCCCCGCACATTACCATTAACACACACAAGGGACAATTTACACATATACCATTCCAATTAACCTACATACCTGTACGCCTTTGGAATGTGAGACGAAACTGAAGATCTCGGAGAAAACCCACACGGTCATGGGGAGAACGTGCAAACTACGTACAGACAGCAGTCATAGTCGGGATCGAACCCGGGTCTCCGGCGCTACAATCGCTGGAAGGCAGCAACTCTACCGCTGCGCCATCGTGCCGTAAATTGAAGATTATTCCTCTGTGTATATTTTGGAGATCATGACAGGCCCAACCCGATCAACAGACCCCTCCATATTACACCCATCAAGCTCCCCAACCCCCATCTCTACCCCTCTGCCCTGTGTTTGACCCCCAGTCCCAAACCCTGTTGTGTTTTCACCATCCCCCTAACCTCCCGTCTCCAAAGTTGCTCACTAACCCATTACAAATTAAAGAACAGGAATGACCCCCCTCTCCTCCTCTCCTAATCTGACACACTTTTTCCTCCCTTATACTCTAGCCTTTGTCACTTACTCCACCCATCTACCAATCACACCCCCCCCCCCCCCACCTGTATCCACCTATCACTTCATTCCACTCCCACCTCTTCTCCAGCTTGCTCCCCCCTACTACAGTCAGTCTGAAACGTCGTATCTCCATTTCCTCCACAGATGCTGCCTGACCCATGAATACCTCCAGCACTTTGTGCTTTGCTCAGGATACCAGCATCTGCAATTTCTTGTGTTTCCATTTTATTGGGTGTCTCTTGCCATAATTGATTCCGTTCTTGAAAACTGGTTTAACCATGACACTCCAGGTCTGATGCTTCTCCATTTAGTTGTCAACGTATTCATGATGTTTCCCATTGAATCACACCTTATTTTCCATTTGGGCCGACACTGACGCAGCGGTAGAGTTGCTGTCTTACAGCGCCAGAGACCCGGGTTCAATCCTGACTACAGGTGCTGTCTGTACGGAGTTTTTAACGTTCTCCCTGTGACCACATGGGTTTTATCCAGGCGCTCCGGTTTTCTCCCACACTCCAAAGATGTACAGGTTTGTAGGTTAATTGGCTTCAGTAAAATTGCAAATTGTCCCTTGTGTGTAGGATAGTGCTAGTGTACATGGTGATCGCTGGTCAGGGCGGGACTCAGTGGGCTGAAGGGCCTGTTTCCGCGCTGTATCTCTGAAGTCTAAAGTGTAGGACATGGTACTAGTGTACAGGTGATCGGTGGTTGGCGTGGTCACGGTGGACTAATGGGCCTGTTTCCACGCTGTGTCTCGAAACTCTACACTAAACTAAACAAGTGCAGCAGACCAAACAATAACATAATATGATCTCGATAACTTTTAGATTGTGCCATTTTCATACAATATCATCACCGCACCACACATGGCTGTCCAGTTGGACCTTGACACCAATCAACTTAAAAGTTTCCAAAAACATGTGGGGGGGATATATTAAAGTCGACCATATGTGCATGTTCCCAATAAAATGTTTCAAAATGTTCATAAGTGGCTGATAAAACACTTAAGATCAAGGGCAGGGGGTTATTATTAATGAGAAAGCCTGGTACTTGTCAAAAACATTATTTACATTTGGCATTGCGGAGATTTGCCTTAGTTCAAGGGTCAAGATTGGTTGATTGTAATATGTACCGACAATGGAACAATGAAATTCTTAATGCAGCAGCATTAATATTATATATTAACAGGTCTATAAACTCAATAGACACAGATAATATATAATAAACAGCAATTAAATTAATTAATAACCACAATGCTAGTGCAAACAAAAGGCCAAAGTCCTTAGTTTGGGGCGGTACAGAGGCACGGCGGTGGAGTTGGCTTACAGCGCCGGAGACCCCCTACTACAGTCAGGGGGTCTCCAGCTGTCTTGTACGTTCTCCCCGAGACCGCAATTACCCGTACACTAGTTCTATCATACACACACTAGGGACAATTTACAGAAGCCAATTCTTACACACCTGCACGTCTTTGGGATGTGGGAGGATACTGGAGCATCCGGAGGAATCCGGGCACTCACAGGAAGAACGTCCAAACTTTGTATAGACAGCACCCGTAGTCAGCATTGAACCCGGGTCTCTGGCGCTGTAAGGCAGCAACGCTGCCACTGTGTCACTGTGCCACCTCTTTGAATGAATCTGCATTCATTTTTTAAATTTATTATATCCCATATCTTCCCATTCGCCAATTATGTACAGGAGCTCCCTGAAAGTAACCATTGATATTATTTGAACACTGATTCTCTCAAGCAAATCTTGTTGTTGCAAGATCTCTGGCAGGGCAGAAGAAATTACCATATAACTTCCTGATTTATGTGTTTATATCCTGGTCTGGAAGCCATATGATGGAACTTTCTCCCCAACAAAAGTGAACATTGATAGACTCACTTTTGTTCCTTCCATATAAACCAAGGCATCACATTATTTGGAAGCACTTCTAATTCAAAACAAAATGTAACATTGCTTCCTTATTGTGTAAGACTTTGATTAATTCCTGCTGAGAAACAGTGCTTGGTTTCGAGAGGCATTGGCTCTTGAAAGGTATCTGAGGAGAACAGGATTCACTCCACATTCAAATGGTCCGCTCCCTAAGTTTCCTTCTTAAGAACAATATTCTGTAACGGAATTGATATGGAATCATTAATTAAGAATGTAATTTTTTCATTTTCAGTTCATATGACAATTTTTGGGTTAACCTGCTCTTTGGGTTGCCAACTTTCTCACTCAAATACGGGACAAATTCCCGACGGCAATTTGTAGACCAACTTGGCCGTGGCTGGGTGGGTGAATGATGACTTGACCCGAATGCTGGGCTGCACACAAAGCACAGCCGGTGGGCCAGCTGAGGAGTTATGGCCCGTGCGGTGTCACGCGCAAAGTCCAGCACCCCATCCGACTTATGAACCGATGATCGGCCATGAGAAGGAGGGGTGGCGGTGTCGGCGGTAAGCGAAGGTCCAAAGGTCGGACAGCTGGCCGGGCTGCGGACTGACGGGGCCAAGGGCGAGGAGCTGCTGCTGCACTCCATGGGCTCCACTACGTCGGTACGGGTGAGGCGGGACCGGACGCGGCGCTCCGACCCGACAGTCCCCTCGACTCGAGGAGTAGCTGTCAAACATGGGACAAGGGCTGTCCCATATGGGACAAACCAATTTAGCCCAATATACGGGACATTTGGCAACCCTGCCTGCTATAGGAAGGACGATGTTAAGCTGAAAACAGTGCAGAGGAGATTTCTGAGAATGTTGCCAGGACTTGAGGGCCTGAGCTCCAGGGAGGTGTTGGACAGGTTAGGACTTTATTCCTTGGACTCCATTAGATTGAGGGGTGATCTTATAGCAGTGTATAAAATTATAAGTGGAGTACATAGGGTGAACACAAAGTCTTTTACCCAGGGTAGGGAAATCAAGGAGGACATAGATTTCAGGTGAGGGGGGAAAGATTTAATAGGAACCTGAGGGGCAACTTTTTCACACAGAGGGTGGTGAGTATGGAGGTAGTTAAGGCAGGTACTATAACAGCATTTAAATCAGATTTGGACAGGGGATAGGGGAGGTTGAGAGGGATATGGGCCTCAAAGGCTTATTTTTATGTTATGTGAGAGATAAAAGGTTACAGAGGCAACACCCAAGATATTATCACCACTTGCAGGCCAGCTAAAGGTTCTACCAAGAGGCGGTTCAAACCACAGTAAAGGGGATTGACCAAAGCAGCAACGACTCCCTGCAAACATTGATGAAGCAAAACAAAAGATATTTCCAAAGCACATTAATTCATCAACACAGTGTCATCAGCTACACAAGGTGTCCCCTGAATACCACGGGAGAATCAGCAAAAAGGTAAACACAAAGCAAGAGCAAAAGGGTAGAGAGAGTAGCCGTTTGCACACACCCTTTCTGGTTAGTCCAAGATGGAACTGGAAAAACCGACCCAATTTCTCTGAGGTTTGAAATAGATTTTTTTTTTAACTCATTTTCTGAAAACTGTTTTGTTTTTTATTTTCTCTGGAATTTTCACCGGAGGTTGAGGGGAGACCTTTAGTTTAGTTTAGTTTAGTTTAGAGTTACAGCGGGGAAAGTGGCCCTTCGGCCCACTGAGTCCACACTGACCAGCAATCCCGTTACATTAGCACAATCCTACACACTAGGGCCAATTTACAATTTTACCAAAGGCAATGAGCCGGCAAACCTGTACATCTTTGGAATGTGGGAGGAAACCAAAGCAACCAAAGAAAACCAACGCAGGTCACAAGGAGAACGTACAAACTCCATACAGACAGCACCTGGATTCAGGGTCGAACCTGGGTCTCTGACGTTGTAAGGCAGCAACACTACATATGGCACAGTGGTGCAGCTGGTAGAGCCGCTGCCTCACAGCGCCAGAGACCCGGTTTGATCCCCACCTCTGGTTCTGTCTGTGTGGAGTTTGCATGTTCTCTTTGTGACCACGTGAGTTTCCTCCGGATGCTCCGGCTTCATCCCACATCCCAAAGACGTACAGGTTTTTAGGTTAATTGGCCCTCTGTAAAATGCTCCTAGTCTAGGGAGTGAATGAGAAAGTGGGATAACACACAACTGTTGTGATCAGGTCGGTGTGGACTCAACTGAACAGAGACAAAAGAACCAAACAAAAAGAAATGCAGATGCTGGTTATGCCAATGATTCAGTAGAAAAAGGATAAGTGATGTTTCGGGTTGAGTCGGTCTGAACAAGGGTCCCAACCCTCAACGTCACCTATCCTTTTCCTCCAGAGATGCTGCCTGACCCCTTGAGTTACTCCAACACTTTTAATCTATCTTTGGCATAAACCAGCATCCGCAGTTCTTTGTTTCTCCAAATGTATTGTTATATGTGCAAGAACGGTGAGGTAAGGTAACTATGGAAATTGTCAAAGGAACAGCTCTTTCCAAGTCTGCAAGGAATTACAGAGCTTCACCAGATTGGTGATTAGATCAGAGAGAACACATTAATGTAAATGGATACTTAATGGTTGTCACAAACTCAATGGGCCGAAGGGTTCATAATTTCAGAGGTTCTAGGAGCAGAATTAGGCCATTCGGCCCATCAAGTCTACTCCGCCATTCAATCATGACTGACCTATCTTTCCCTTTCAACCCCATTCTTCTGCCTGCTCCCCATAACCCCTGACACCTGTACCAATCAACAATCTTCCAATCTCTGCCTAAAAATACGCAATGACTTGGCCTCCACAGCCATCTGTGGTAATGAATTCCAGATTCACCGCCCTCTGACCAAAGAAGTCCCTCCTCATCTTTCTAAAGGTACATCCGTTTATTCTGATGTTAACGCCTCAAGTCCGAGACACTCCCACTCGTGGAAACACCCTCTCCACAACGAACCTACTCAGTCCTGTTTGGGTCTGGAAGGGCCTGTTTCCGTGCACTTTGACTTCGATTCTCTGACCTTGAAACCAAAAGCTGGTGTACAAACAGACATCTATCTCTCAGGCTGTTCTCCGTTCCATATTTCTTGCCATCACCTCACCCTTACTCTCACAGCCCCACTATGATACACGTCAACACAAGCGGCACTAATACAGCAGACGAAACAGACGCATTCTGTGACGAAAATCCGTCTTATCGTTACTGCCACACCCCTGCACAACAGCTTGCTATTGTTCTTCTGAGGATTAATGAGTTCTTCTCAGCAGTTGCATCTTGCATTTTGGAATATTAATAAGAGACTATCAAAGGTCGGCAGGAGTGCCGTCATGTGTGAAAGTATTAATCCTTTCACACCAGAGAGTTTTCATTGATTTATTCCTTAAACATTTCATTATTCAAATACTTGTTAAAGGCAGCACTTACGTTTTTGATAGTGGCCAGTTATAAACAGAAAAATATATAAATCAGTATAGAATGTGTAGCAAGGAACTGCAGATGCTGGTTTATACCATAGATAGACACAAAATGCTGGAGTAGCTCAGCGGGTCAGGCAGCATCTCTGGAGAAAAGGAGTAAGTGACGTTTCGGGTTGGGAGTCTGAGGAAGGGTTCAGACTTGAAACGTCACCTATTCCTTTTCTCCAGAGACACTGCCTGATCCGCTGAGTTAAATCTGTAGAATGTGAAGTTGTTTAATAACCGAGGATCATAAAGTTCCTGCTACATTATTGAATAAATGCAAAACAGATAAATGTATCAAAGTTGGAACAAACAAGTGGGCTTTAAATGCTTTAAAATACTTCTGCAAATTATTGATGGAAATTGGACATAGGGAACTGGAGATGCTGGTTTACAAAATAAGACACAAAGTGCTGGAGTGACTCAGTGGGTCAGGCAGCATCTCTGGAGAAAATCCATGAGTCTGAAGAAGGGTCCAGAGCTGAAATGTCACCGTTCCAAGTTCTCCAGAGATGCTGACTGACCCGCTGAGTTACTCCTGCACTTTGTGTTTCTGCTTTTTCACCAGGATGTTACCTGGGTTTCCAGCTTGAGTTATCGGGAGAGTTTGGCCAGGCTGGGATTTTTATCTCTGGAGCGTGGGAGGCTGAGGGGAGGCCTTATTTGAGGTGTGCAAGATCACGAGGGGTCAATGCTCACAATCTTTATCCCAGGTTAGAGTTTCCGAAGCTGGAGGGCACAGGTTCCAATTTTAGAAGAGGGTTCGGGGGGCAATATTTGCACCCAGAAGGTAGTCCGTGTCTGGAATGAGCTGCCAGAGGAAGCTATGGAAGCAATTACACCATTTGAAATACATTTAGACAGATGTATGGATAGGAAGGGTTTAGAGGGATATGGGTCAAATGCAGTCAAATGGGACCAGCCCAGTATGCCAACTTGGTCAGCATGGTCCTGGTGGACCGAAGGGCCTGTTTCCATGCTATACAGCTCAGTGATTCCATGACTTTTTTGTTTTATGCTCTGGAAGCATCAAGAGTCAAGAGTGTTTTATTGTCATATGTCCCAGAAAGAGCAATGAAATTCATACTTGCAGCAGCACAACAGAATATGCAAACATGGTACACTGTAAACAATATAATAAACGAGCGAGAAAAAAAATGTTCAGTGTGTATATATATTCACATACTCACAAATACACAGATATATATATATATAACATATCAAGTTCGTACTAATCAAGATTGGGGAGAAGGCAGGAGAATGGGGTTGAGAGGAAAAGATAGATCATCCATGATTGAATGGCAGAGCAAAATTAATGGGACAAATGGCCTAATTCTGCTCCTACAACTTATGAACTTATGAGCCATAGATTCATACAGCACGGAAACAGGCCCAGCGGCCCAACTTGTCCATGCCGACCAAGATGCCTCATCTTGGCTAGTTTCAGTTGCCTGCGTTTGGCTCATGTCCCTTCAAACCTTTCCGATCGAAGAACCTGTCCAAATATCTTTTAATGGTGGCACGGTGGTGCAGCAGGACTGTTGCTGTCTTATAACGGCAGAGACCCAGGTTCGACCCTGACTACGGGTGCTCTCTGTACCGAGTTTGCACGTTCTCCACGAGACCTGCATGTGTTTTCTCTGGGAGTTCCGGTTTCCTCCCATGCTCCAAAAACGTATAGGTTTGTAGGTTGATTGGCTTGGCAATATTGTAAATTGTCCCTAGTGTGTGTAGGGTAGTGTGGTTGTGTGAAGATCGCTGGTCGGCGCGGACTCGGTGGGCCGAAGGGCCTGTTTCCGCACTGCATCTCTAAACTAAGCTGAACTAAATGCTGTTTTAGTACCTGCCTCAACTATCTCGTTCCCTATACTCAATCAGTTTCAATCTTCCTGGATATAGCACTGTCACAAAATGGAGCTGTTAAAGTATTACCCAATTGTACTTGTACCCAAATTTCCTGATTAGGTTTGGTAATGCTCCATTAAATGTAAGGCACCGACCCATATTTTGACGGACGTAAAGTAATGAAAAATTTGAAGCTGTTTTATATCTTTAATAATCTGTTATTAAAAATGGTTTTCAATATAACCTTCTGTTCAGTTTAATTTATTCTGCGATCATCACATTTTGCCATTGGGGACTATAATCTGCAATTATTTCCACAATCATTCTCTTGCTCCGTTTGAGTGAGCAACAGTGGTACATGTCAAGAAAAGTTGAGACATTTTTATCTGTCCAGTGTGTTACCAAGTCTCTGCTATGCCTTCCCCTAGGATAAAGGGAATTTAAAGTTTATTGTACCTGACCCATCTGCACATGGGACTGCGATGAAGGGGAACGGAGATGCTGAATGAATCACACCTTGCAGAGCGGCAAATTTGAGTTTTTCATTTAGTTTAGTTTAATTTAGAGGTACACAGACCCTATAGCCCGCCGAATCTGCGCCAACCAGCCATCCTTGCACACTAACACCATCTTACACACATAAGGGGCAATTTATCAGTTCAGTTTAGTTTATTGTCGTGTCTGCAGTGAAAAGCTTTTTGTTGCTTGCTAACTAGTCAGCAGAAAAACAATACATGATTACAATCAATCAATCAAATAATATTTAGAAACATAGAAACATAGAAAATAGGTGCAGGACTAGGCCATTCGGCCCTTCGAGCCGGCACTGCCATTCAATATGATCATGGCTGATCATCCAACTCAGTATCCTGTACCTGCCTTCTCTCCATACCCGCTGATCCCTTTAGCCACAAGGGCCGCATCTAACTCCCTCTTAAATATAGCCAATGAACTGGCCTCAACTACCTTCTGTGGCAGAGAATACCAGAGATTCACCACGCTCTGTTTTTCCCATCTCAGTCCTAAAAGATTTCCCCTTTATCCTTAAACTGTGACTCCTTGTTCTGGATGTTGTTAGTAGTTAGTATAACCCCTTGTTTGTGCAAGGTAAAGCCAGCAAAGTCCGGTCAAGGATAGTTCGAGGGACATCAGAGGTAGATAATAGTTCAGCACTATTCTCTGGTGTGGTAAGATGATTCAGTTGCCTGATAACAGCTGGGAAGAAATTGTCTCTGAATCTGATGGAGTGCATTTTGCCTGATGGGAGAGGGGAGAAGAGGGAGTGGCCAGGGTGTGACTTGTCCTTGATTATGCTGCTGGCCTTGCTGAGGCAGCATGAGGTACAAATGGAGCCAATGGAAGGGAGGTTGGTTTGTGTGATGGTCTGGTCTACATCCAAATTCGCTGCAATTTTTTACGGTCCTGGATGGAGCTGAGCCCATTAGCCTACAAACCTGCAGCATGTGGAGGAAACCGGAGCACCCGGAGAAACCCACGTGGTCACAGGGAGAACGTGTAATCTCCACACAGGCACACAGACATAGTCAGGATCTAACCCGGGTCTCTCACGCTGTAAGCCAGCAACTCTACCCCAGCGCCACCATGCCACCATTTACAGATACGGCATGGCAACAACCCCTTCAGTCCACCAAATCCATGCTGACCATCGATCACCCATTCACATTCTTTCTCCCCCTTCCTCCTCCTCTCTCCCCCCAGATTAAGGGTTCTGACACAAAACATCTCCGATTCCTTTTCTCCAAAGATGCTGACTGATCCGCTGAGTTACCCCAGCATTTTGTGCCTATCTTCGGTGTAAGACAGCATCTGCAGTTCCTTCCTACACACTTATTCTATATGTTATCCCCATCTGTCATCCACTCCCAACACATTAGAGACAATTTATAGAAGCCAATTACCTACAAACCCGCATGTCTTTGCGATGTGGGGGTAAACCGGAGCACCCGGAGGAAGCCCACACAGTAACAGGGTGAACATGCAAACTCCACACAAAGATAGCATCTTTCTCCAAAGATTCTGCCTGACCAGCTGAGTTACTCCAACTTTTTGTGCTGTCTTCGATAGCACCCAAAGTTCTTTGACAATCCATTACATTTTAAAAAATCATCGAGTCTATGAGCTTTTCCAAGGGAGGCATGGTGGTGCAGCGGTAGAGTTGCTGCTTCACAGCGCTTGCAGCGCCGGGGAACCGGGTTCGATCCTGACCACGGGTGGTGTCTGTACGGTGTTTGTACGTTCTCCCCGTGACCCCGTGGGTTTTCTACAAGATCTTCAGTTTCCTCCCACACTCCAAAGACGTGCAGGTTTGTATGTTAATTGGTTTGGTATAAGTGTAAATTGTGCCCAGTGTGTGTTGGGTAGTGTTAATGTGCAGGAATCGCTGGTCAACGCAGACTCGGTGGGCCGAAGGGCCTGTTTCCGCGCTGTATCTATAAACTCTAAACACCAAACCACTTAACTGAGTTTCATCAGAATCTATCCGTGCACAAATGATTTGACTTCTTAGAATCTTTTTGCTCAGTCTATTGGGATTATCAGCTGCTAAGTAATCTCGCCATAGATAGTCAAAGGATTCAAATAACAAAGAAAGATTTATTTTAATAAAATTCCTCTTTAATTGTCCTGTTCAAGTCTCATCACCTCTGAAAAACGTTGCTTAAAGGTCATTTTTGACAATCTTCAGCGATTCTCCTTTATGAAGGTAGACATTAGGGATAATGATCCTATAGTTTAGTCTTTTGCTCATTCTGTTTCTCTCGACAGCTATCCTAAGGGGAGGAAAGTTGTTATTTTTAGCTAACATCTATTGGGAATGGTACGGATGATGCATCAAACAAAGGCGGCAGGGTGGCGCCTTACAGCACCAAAGAACTGGGTTTGATCTTCCCAATCTCCTGGATCTATCACCGCATCAGGCCATTCGTCAGTTTGGAATGACTGTAAATGGGTGTCGAAAACAGGTGTGAAGCATTATCAGTTCTAAAATAAATTATGATAAGTCCCTCATGCTTGTTGAGTGTCGGCAGGTTCATGTTGGCACTGTCAGTCTGAGATATGATCTTAGGGTCCAAGTGCTTTACAACCTGCTCTTCCCTTCCAAATTACTCCTCACACCAAGCCTCAGAGAGTCACGGAATCATACAGCCCTTTGGCTCAACTTGCCCACGACGACCAACATGCCCCATCTACACTAGTCCCACCTGCATGTTTCTGACCCAGATCCATCGACACCTTTTCTATCCATGTACCTATCCAAGAGTCTTTTAAATACTGTTATAGTAACTGCTTCAACTACCTGCGCTGGCAACTCTTTCCATATACCCAGCACCCTTTGTGTAAAAATGTTGCCCCTAATGTTCCCGTTAAAACTTGGTGGATTCACTATCTATTCCCCTCATGACTTTCTACACCTCTATAAGACCACCCCTCATCCTCTTGCGCTCCAAGAAATAAAGTCCTAGCTTGCCCAACCTCTTCCTGTAGCTTAGGCCCTCGAGTCCTGGCAACATGCCATAATCTTTGACTATATTCCATTTATATCTCACGCTGCCTCAAGGACGAGTTGCACCCTTGACGCTCCCTCTTCTCCCCTCTCCCATCAGGCAAAAGGTATACACGTGTGAATACACATGCCACCAGATTCAGGGATAGTTTCTTCCCAGCTGTTATCAGGCAACTGAATCATCCTACCACAACCAGAGAGCAGTGCTGAACTACTATCTACCTCTTTGATGTGCCCGGACAATCCCAGACTTTGCTGGCTTTACCTTGCACTAAACGTTATTCCTTTATCATGTATCTATACATAGTAAATGGATTGATTGCAACCATGTATTGTCTTTCTGCTGACTGGTTAGCAAGCAGCAAAAAGCTTTTTCAATGTACCTCAGTACACGTGGCAATAAACTAATTTGAACTGAACTGAATATTCCATCAGAAATATAACAACAAAGAAAAATGGTCAATTTTCTGGTGTAAGACTCCGATATCATGAGGCTTCTCTCTGCAAACCATCCGTGATGGACAATTCTGGTTGTGAAGAAGTTGCTGGACCTCATTTTAACTTTTTCCTCATTTTTTGTTTTGTTTTAATCTAAACTGAGAGCGCATTAAAATCAAATTAGATCAGGACAGTGAGAGAGGTTTTTGCAAACACTGCAGTTACACACCAATGAACAAAGCCCTTCGGTTCATCAGCGACCAAAATCCTCAGCTGTTTTTGGCAGTCATTTAACCTGATGATGATGCTGAATACAGATTGTTTTAATTGAAATGAAAACCACACATATGTGTGTGTAACGGGGGTTACACGGTGCAGCGCAGTGATGCAGCGGCAGAGTTGTTGCCTTAAAGCGCCAGAGATCCGAGTTCGATCCTGACTACGGGTGCAGTCTGGACGGAGTTTGTACATTCTCCCTTTGACCGCATGGGTTTCCTCCAGCTGTTTTAGTTTCCTCTCACATCCCAAAGACGTGGAAGTATGTAGATTAATTGGCTTCTGTAAATTGTACATTGTCCCTAGTGTGTAGGATAGCGCCAGTGTACGTGGAGATCACGGCCAGCCGGCCTGGCTCTACGCTGCAACTCTAAGGTCTAAAGTCTACAGGAACATTTTGTCATGGAACTGCTCTTTATATCAGAGACCGATGCATCCACCCCTTAGATTTCATCTGCGCTGAGCAAGAATTGCAGAGAAAGCAGCGGCGTAATCTATCACGGCTTAATATCATTATAATGATCATTTAGTCTCCATCCCAGCAGCCAGTCATCTTTCATCTTGAGCACAACAGACTGTGCCCCAATTAGATCACACGTGGGCAGCACGGTGGCGCACGAATTGTTGTCGTACAGCGTCAGAGACCCAGGTTCGATCCTGACTACGGGTGCTGTCTGTACGGAGTTTGTCCCCGTGACCTGCATGCATTTTTTTGGATGCTCCGGATTCCTCCCACACTATAAAGACATACAGGTTTATAGCCTAATAAGCTTCGGTGAAATTGTAAATTGTCCCGTGTGTGTTGGCTAATGCTAATGCTAACCAGGGATCTCTGGTTTCCACGCTGTATCTCTGAACTAATCCAAACTAAACTAAACCAAACATGTACACAGGTCGGATGTCTGGGTAGGAAATAATATTTCAATATTTAACAATATGATGGTGGGTTCCTTTGCTGTATCCAGACTGGATATGTCTGCTCCAAGTCCAGAGTGTTTTATTGTCTGAAGAAGGCTCGACCCGAAATGTCACCAATCCATGCTCTCCAGAGATGCTGCCTGACCTGCTGGGTTACTCCATCACTTTGTGTCTTGTTTTGTAAAGCAGCATCCGCAGTTCCTTGTAACCAACCTGTATTCACACCAACTCTCATTTACTGAGCTCCTAAACCTACATTGACATTTAGTCCAGCATAGCTCTGACTTCAAAACAAGAAAAGAAACTAATCTCTTTGTGGTGGAATACCTTTCTATTTTGAGAGCTTCATCCAGCCCAGCAGACGATCAATATTCCTATAATTCCCTGACTTAGGTCTCTCGAGAAACTCTGTTTTCAATCAGCACATTATTGACAATCTTCTGCCTACCTCCTAAGTAATCAAACTTTCTTGCTGAGCTTCACCGCCTGAATCCTTCTCTCTCTTCATTTGAGATACTTTAGATTGGTAAAGAAGGCATATAGATGGGTTGCCTTCATCGGTCATTGAAAATAAGAATCAGGATATCATGTTGCAGCTCTGAGGCCGCATTCATTGTAGACCGAAGGACCCGTTCCGTGATATACTGTTCAATACCATTCAAAACATATTACATTTTCAATCACTTATCCTAATATTCACGGGACAGTTTCGTCCCAGGCAACAGAACCATCCTATCACCAAGTAGAAAGTGGTCTAACTCATTGGAGGCCCTCGGACTATCTTTAATGGGACTTTACTGGACTTTATCTTGCACCAAACATTATTCCCTTTATCCTGTATTTGTACACTCTGGATGACTTGAATGTAATCAGGTAGTCTTTCCGCGAACTGGATAGCACGCAACAAAAAAGTTTTTCACTGTACCTTAGCACACTTGATGATAAACTAAACTAATGCCCTTTGGTTCTAGACTCTCTCACTTGTGGAAACATCCACTCTATCCAGACCTTTCACAATTCAGGAAGTGGAGTTAAAATGGTTAGCAACCGAGACCCAGCAGGCCTTTGTTACTTCTTATCTTCTAATGCTGTGGAGCATTGGTGATATTCTGAAGCCTCGTCTTCTGCCCAGCTAAAGCAAGACAGTGTCGGTCTTCATTCATCAACATGTCGAGTGTGTCCAAAGGAAGACACAAAGTGCTGGAGTAATTCAGTGGGTCGGGCAGCATATCGGGAGAACATGGACAGGTGACGTTTTTGGTCGGGACACTTCTTTAGACTGATTGCAGGGGGAGTGGGAAAGAAAGCGGCTAAAGAGGAGAGACAGGACACAACACTGCCAGTAATAAGTGAACACAAGCAAGGAGGGTTTGTTGATTAGCAGGGTTTGCCTTCCTTCCCCAGTAAATTAGCTGTCGATCCTGAAAGTAACATACGGCCACAATCTTAACGATGAAATTAATTCATCAACGATTAGTTGCCAGCGTTAGATATAATCTAAGCTCTTCAATAGTGAAATGTTGCAGTTCAGGGCAAGGCTCCTTGGCTAACCAGTTCATTGGGATCATAAAACCTGGAGTTATAGTGTCCCAGGGTGCATGTAAAATTATTATGATATCAATAGAGAAAATGAAGCATTGAGATGAGTGCTGTCACAGCTTTGACACCAAAACCATCCAGCAAAATAAAACTTAGGGAAAGTGACATTTACACATACAATCTTCATTCTTCATAAGTTCATTGGAGCAGAATTAGACCATTCGGCCCATCAAATCAACTCTATCATTTCATCGTGGCTGATCCATCTTTCCCTCCAACCCCCATTCTCCTGCCTTCTCCTCACAACCCCTGATCCCCTTGCTAATCAAGAAATTCTGTTTGTAATAGTAATATTATTATTTTGTTATGGTATTGTAGTCATTACAGGCCCACTGGGTGATATTAACATCCAGTGTTTCACCCAGGTTAGTAATACGTACCTTGGATTCGTAATACTGCAGTGCCCTACAAAAATTATGCATTTCATCAGTCGCAGGGTTTAGGGTTGGCCTCATTAACACAATAACCATGAATGCAATCTCCTGATGCATATAAGCGAGAGAGTTGCAACCAATTCAGGTCACAGTGTTCCAGGAACGATACAGCCAGCACATTGGCACAGCGGGTAGAGCTGCTGCCTCACAGCACCAGAGACCTGGGTTCGATCCTGACCTCGGGTGCTGTCTGTGTGGAGTTTGCATGTTCTCCAAGCGACTGCGTGGGATCCCACTGGAGTCTCCAGCTTCAGTTACTGAGAGATGTTGGACAAACATGGATCGTTTTCTCTGGAATATCGAAGGCAGAAGCAAAACTTGTCAGAAATATTTAAAATTGTGAGTGGCATAGATAGAGTAGACAAGCAGGAGGGGCTGCTGGGAGATAGGACTGCTCGGTGAACTTTTGTAACTTTGTCAGCGCAAGAACATGGCGGCTCTTGCGCACTGCCTAGGTGAGGTCTGCTGTATGATTTTACCGGGTTGTATGCAAAAACTAAAAGCACTTCACTGTACCTCGGTACACGTGGCAATGAAGCATCATTGAATCATTGAATCATTGGCAGATAGATGCCTGAGGTGACTGCACCACAGACCATTCACGGTCCCAGTGGAGAATAATCATGAACTACACTTTTATTAAGACAGATTGTAATTGTGACACATGGAGTTACATCAAATCACTCATGTCAGGGGCCAAGGTCATTTCTGTGATTGATTTTTTAAATGATAAATCATAGTACAACTCCACAGACTGCCTCAATGACACTGGGGAGAATGGATGTGGAGAGGACGTTTCCAGTAGTGGGAGAGTCTGGGACCAGAGGCCACAGCCTCAGAATAAAAGGACGTTCCTTTAAGAATGATATGAGGGGGGATTTCTTTAGTCAGAGGGTGGTGAATCTGCGGAATTCATTGCCACAGAAGGCTGCGGAGGCCAAGTAAATCAATATAGAGTATAGAAGTTGGGATGTAATGTTAAAATTGTACAAGGCATTGGTGAGGCCAATTCTGGAGTATGGTGTACAATTTTGGTCGCCTAATTATAGGAAGGATGTCAACAAAATAGAGAGAGTACAGAGGAGATTTACTAGAATGTTGCCTGGGTTTCAGCAACTAAGTTACAGAGAAAGGTTGAACAAGTTAGGGCTTTATTCTTTGGAGCGCAGAAGGTTAAGGGGGGACTTGATAGAGGTTTTTAAAATGATGAGAGGGATAGACAGAGTTGACGTGGAAAAGCTTTTCCCACTGAGAGTAGGGAAGATTCAAACAAGGGGACATGACTTGAGAATTAAGGGACTGAAGTTTAGGGGTAACATGAGGGGGAACTTCTTTACTCAGAGAGTGGTAGCTGTGTGGAATGAGCTTCCAGTGAAGGTGGTGGAGGCAGGTTCGTTTTTATCATTTAAAAATAAATTGGATAGTTATATGGATGGGAAAGGAATGGAGGGTTATGGTCTGAGCGCAGGTATATGGGACTAGGGGAGATTATGTGTTCGGCATGGACTAGAAGGGTCGAGATGGCCTGTTTCCGTGCTGTAATTGTTATATGGTTATATGGTTAATATTTTTAAGGCAGCGATAGATAGATTCTTGATCAGTACAGGTGTTAGGGGTTATGGGGAGAAGGTAGGAGAATGGGGTTGAGAGGAAATATATAGATCTGCCATGATTGAATGGTTGAGTAGACTTGATGGACCGAATGGCATAATATTGCTCCTATCACATATAAACTTATGAATTTTCTTTACATAACTATAGAATGATAAGATGCTGAAAAGATGTACATAAACACGTTCTATCCTCAAAATATATGTACCCATGTACGAGGAGGCTAAGAACATAGAACACTACAGCACAGGAACAGGCCCTTCTGCCCACAATGTCTGTGTCAAACATGATTCTAGGACCAACTCTTATCTGACTGCACATAATTCATATCCAAAGAACATAAAACAGTACAGCAACAGGCCGTTTGGCCCAGAAGGTGGTGGATGCCTTAAACTCGATGCCGGGGGTAATGGAACACCCAGAACTGCATTAGCTACTCAGAAGTGCACACATAAATAATGCTTTACTCAGCCTCTATGTTCTATGTTCCCTTTAGCATCCTTGTGGGGTGGTAGGTACAGATATTTGGAGGATATAACATGTTTATGTGCATCTCTTCAGCATCTTCTACTTCTGTAGTTAGAGTCATAGAGTGATACAGCGTGGAAACAGGCCCTTTGGCCCAACTTGCCCACACCAGCCAACATGTCCCCACTACACTAGTCCCACCTGCCTGCTTTTGGTCCCTCCAAACTCGTCCTATCCATGTACCTGTCTAACTGTTTCTTAAATGTTGGGATAGTCCCAGCCTCAACTACCTCCTCTGGCAGCTTGTTCCATACACCCACCACCCTTTGTGTGAAAAAGTTACCCCTCAGTTTCCTATTAAATAGAGTCCCACCCAGCCTACTCAACCTCTTCCTATAGCTCAGATCCTCTAGTCCTGGTGACATCCTCGTAAATAATCTCTGTACCCTTTCTAGGTCGACAACATCTTTCCTATAACAGAACTGAACACAATACTCTAAATGCGGCCTCACCAAACTCTTCTACGACTGCAATATGACCTCCCAACTTCAATACTCACACAGTTGTGCGTAGAGAGTTCATAGGTTCATAAGTGATGGGTGGTGGGTGTAGGGAACACGCTGCCAGATAAGGTAGTTGAGGCTGGGACTATCCAAACGTTTACGAAACAGTTAGACAGGTACATTGATAGGACGTTTGGAGGGATATGGACCAAACGCAGGCAGGTGGGACAAGTGTGGCTGGGACATGTTGGCCGGTGTGGGCAAGTTGGGCAGAAGGGCCTGTTTCCACACTGTATCACTCTCCGACTCAATGATAGGTGCAGAATTTAGCTCAGTCTTGAAACACCAACAATTTCATGCTTCAATATTACTGCTGCAACCAGCAGCTAAAGCTGTGACAATGTTGAAGGGTCACATACAGATGGTCACAAGAGTTCGCCCAGCTTTTTGATGCACAGAAGTCATTGAGACCGCTGTGTTACAATCTGTGATTAACCTTATTAGCCAAAGATGTGTAAATTTGTAAAATAAAGCAGGCAAAACCATGACATTTGTGATTAGTACACAATGATTTTGAACATCACACGAGGACAAAACGGCAGCAGCAGTCTGAATAATATCAATTTAAAATGTCACAAGGATGAAATTCAAACCCTAAAGGCTATATTAGCATTACAAACACTGAAACATAAAGATGTATAGACCTCAAACGAATTGAAAATAGGATTGATTTATTTTAATCCACTAGGAACTCAAGGGATGCGGAATCAAAATCAATCTGAAATCAATAACTTTGCTTTCTTTTTTTTCAACGTGATAATTGAACAACTCAATAGATGTCTTCAGCCAACTGTTTTCCAGGCGGAGTCATTTTTTCCCCCCAACTGGTATTTAATGCAGGAAATTTAACATTGATTATCCGGAGACCCTGCTTATGACGGACACATCTGGCAAAGCTGACTACACCAGCTAATTGGCCTTCTCAAATGAAACTCATTTAACTGGGATAAAAATGATAATGTGCCTGAGAGGGCGTGTCTCTCGCTGTGACAATTAATAAGCGGCAGTCAAGCTAAACTGGGCTTTAGCCAAGATTCCCCCCTTCACGGCAAGGAAACTGTATTCATCGCATTCAGAGAGGCAAGAGAATCGCTTTCACAGTGCAAACAACCTGAATCTTAAATAGAGTCTTAAAGCAAAGTTTGGTTGGAAATCAAATATCGAGACGCTGCACAAATTTATAAGGAAGCCACATCTTTCATGTTGTCTTTCGCTGAGTGGCAGATCAAGTGTGTAGTTGCTGATATATGTACAGTAATGAGTTTTAACTTGGCCATCTTATACCATTGTAAGATATAATAATGTTATTATGATGCCAGCCCCTGGGTTAAGCCAATCTTACTGTAGGATCACAATTCATATATCTGATCAGCTACAGCGGTGGGAGTAGATAATATAAATCCTCCTTCCCCCTCTTTTGGCACAATGCTTTTTTTGTTTGTTTTATGCCTCTCCCCTGAGACTACGTGACTGGTGGTGGTTAGGCACTGTCTAGCCATGGTGCTCCAGGCAATATGAATATCAGGTATGTGTAATGGACCAGCTGGTATACCTCTGCCTGTCAATTCCAATGTTCAAGGCCGTTTCACAGCTCCCAAATCCATTGAATCATTCTTTATCCCAGATGCCCAAGAACACAGTGAAAATGAGGGCACACTGTCACTGACATCACAGCTGACATTGAATGTAGAACAGTACAGCACAACTGGAGGCCCTTCGGCCCACAATGACTGTGCCACCCGTAATGACATTGAATTGAAAGAATTGAAATAAACAACATGGAAACAGGTTAGTTCAGCAGTACGAGCGTTGATTTCTCTCATTTCAATTCATCTTTGTATCACCTCTACCCCAGCCAACGATGGGCCATTATGGGTTCCATCCGTAGTTATTTGTTGCCTGCTTTGTTCTGGCCTTTTCTTACCTCCAGTTCCCTCCCCTCTACTTTCAGTCTGAAGATGGGTCCCGACCGGAAACGTCACCTATCCTTTTTCTTCGGAGATGCTGCCTGAACCGCTGAGTTACACCAGCATTTTCTGTCTATCTACAGCCGAGCTTGGTTTAGTTTAGTTTAGTTTAGTTTAGTTTAATTCGGAATTAATTTAGATGAGTTTAGTTTATTGTCACGCGTACCGAGGTACAGTGAAAACCTTTTGTTGTGTGCTACCCAGTCAGCAGAAAGACCACACATGATCACAATCGAGCTGTCCACAGTGTACATATACAGGATAAAGGGAATAATGTTTAGTTTAGTGCAAGATAAAGTCCAATAAAGTCTGATTAAAGATAGTCCAAGGGTCTGCAGTGAGGTAGATGGTAGGTCCGGAGGCCAACAGGCCCTTCGACCCTTCTAATCCAGGCTGACCATCGATCCTTTTGTTCTATGTCATCCCACGTCCGCATCCAGTCCCTACACACTAGGGGGAATGTACAGAGACCAATTCCCCTACAGACCCGCATATCTTTCAGATGTGGAAGGGAACCGGAGCACCCGTAGAAAACCCACATAATCACTGGGAGAACGTACAAACTACGCTTAGACAGAAGCGTCTAAGTGGTGCAGCTGGTCAAAAGCCGAGGTCAAAATCAAACGCAAATCTCTGGTGCTGAGAGGCAGCAGCTCTACCAGCTGCACCACTTATATGTACAATGGGAGTTTCCACAACACAACTTCCCTCTTTCTCCAATCTGGCCAAGATTAGTGCTTGAATGAAAACTGATGGTGATCCACATTCATCAGCAGACGTTGAAGTAGACACCAGAGTTGGGTAAGGAGAGAAAGTTATCAAGTGAGACTGGAGAGAATACTGAGAAAGAGGGGTGGTGAGGAGAAAGGGATAGTGAGAAGGGTGAAGGAAACGGCATTGACACTTGATAACATTATTCCCTGTTTTGGGAGCTTTGGAAGGAAACTTGTTGAGTTTGTTGAAACTTGTTGAGTTTCATCCCATTTCTAATGGGCAAGATAACCAGTACAATGACATATCTAACTCCCACTGAACTGAATAAGCTACATACTTTTATAAATCATTGTCATCTGCTAGTTCGAGACTTTAGACTTTTAGACTTTATGGATACAGGCCCTTCGGCCCATGAGTCCGCACTGACCACCGATCTCCCGGGTCTATGTCCCTGTAATCAATCACAATCACAATCACAATATTAGTCAAGTATGTTTTGCAACATACGAGGAATTTCATTTGCCAAGTCAGTCATACAAATAAAAAGCAACGGAACGCACAAAAACATTTTAACATAAACATCCACCACAGTGACCCCTCTACATTCCCCTATAAAAGAACGCGAAAAAAAGTTCAAATCTCTTCCCTTCATTGTTCTCCCAGGGTCAGGGGCCTCGAGCCCTCTGTTGATGGGACAATCCTGACTCCCATAGCCGGCGGTCGTGCCCTCCGCATCGGAGCGATCAGCTCCTGCATCGGGGGGATCTCAGCTCCCCCGCGCCAGCGATCAAACCCTGCATCAGGCTGGTCGAACCTCTGCATCGTTGGAGCTCCCAATATCCACGGTCTCTCCCGAGACTGCGAGCTCATGATGGTAAAGTCCGCAGGCCACGGTTGGAGCGATCCCAGGCAATGGATCGGCTCCGATGTTAAGTCCACGCCCCACGGTGGGGCTCAAGGTCAGTCCAAGGAGGCCTCCAGCTCCATCAATGGTAGGCCGCAGATCGACCGGAGATGCGATCCGGAAAATAATCGTATCCCCGGCAAGGTAAGAAACTGTAAAAGTTTCCCCCGACCCCCACCCCTTTCCCTCACATGAGCTCTGGCTGTACCGCATCCTGCGCAAAGCCGCCGGCACGGCCGCGCACCTTCTGTGTCTGGGCTTCACTGTCGGGATCAAAGATCTGCTCTATGATCTTTGGTCGGGATCGGGGTTGCCAATAGATCGGGGACAAGTGAATATGAGTGGCGTCCTCGAAGGGCGGTATCCATGTGTACACGATGTAAGCCCGCCATCCGCTCACATATATGCGTCCTGGCCCCTATGCAGAACAAGGTGATTGCTAGTTGTAGCGGACTCGATGGGCCGAAGAGCCTGTTTCTGCATAATAATTAAGTCTAAACTTGAAACAATAGTGAGCGGAAATTACTATTTCCTGCCGAGATGAACCATAAGGAAACCAGGAATTCCTGCGGTTTTTATTTGAGTTGAATAATGAATAAATTACATTGTTAGCATTTTCTTTCAAATAGAACATCACTTTCTAATATATTGTGATGCCTTAAGGAAACAACTTACAAATATTGGAGGACAGAGGAAAAAATCTGGGTATGGTTACCACTGTAAGAGGATTGTTATATATTCAGCGATGAGGTTTTGTTGCATTTAACATGGATTAGTTTAATTTCGAGATACATCGCGGAAACAGGCACATTTGCCCACCCAGTAGTCCACCCGGAACATCTATCACCCAATCACACTCGCTCTGTCCTACACACTCAGGGCAATTTACTAAGAGCCAATTATCCTACAAACCTGCACCTCGTTGAACTGCGAGAATATGGGAGGAAACCGGCGCACCAGGAGGAAACCCACGCAGTCACAGGGAGAACATACAAACTCCGCGCAGACAGCATCTGTAGTCAGGATCGTACCCGTATCTCTGGCTCTGTAAGCCAGCAACTCTACCGCTATCTCAGTGTGCCACCCCGATTTACCTAATTTTACATAATATCTGTTCAAAGACTTACCTCAATATATTGGCACAAGGTGGAAGTCTACCACTGTGATTTTCTGTCCAACGAGGTTCAGGTTTGTAGGATAATTGGCTCTTTACTGGATCTCATCATCTGGTAACCTTTATCTGGCAGCCAGCATCATCAAGGACCCACACCACTCGGGCCACACTCTCATTTCACTACTGCCATCGGGAAGAAGGTACAGGAGTCTGAAAACCCTGACCTCCAAGTTCAGGAACGGCTTCTTCCCAACAACCATCAGGCTCTCAAACACTATTAACTTCAACTAAACTACAAGCTAAAAACTGTCTTGGTTGCACAAAGGACTTTGATTTTTGTTTTGCACTAATATTTTTTTTTAATTTATCGAACTTTCTTTGTTTATTGTGTTATCTCAGAGTATTGTATTTACTGCCCAGTTATGCTGCTGTAAGTAAGGCTTTCATTGTTCCATTTTTTGGTACTATGACAATTCAACACTCTTGGCTCTTCAGCCAACCCTTTATGACTCTTGCCAAGAATTAAAAAAAGACTGGAAGATTTTTATTGTGAAGTTTAAATGCCCAGAACAGCTAAAAGCATCAGTCTTCAGCTTTTGAACAGATATTATGTAAAGCTAATGTTACATGAAGTTTTAAATCCAGTTAAGTGAAGTGATTTATTTTCCAAAGGGTTTTCTCAAGAAAGCTAATTCATCCTTCACAGATTTTGTTCACAGTTGGTTTGGTATTTGTTTTAAATGATGCTTGTTGAAGTCCCTTTTTTTAAAAAAACATTTTTCCATTTAATTCCAAATCAATAATATTATTTGTTCTGGCTTGTAAAGCATAACAGATGGAACAATATTGCCTCACGATGTGTAAGGAAAGCAGTAAGCAGCTCACGACAAGTCAAGAGAATTGATCCTTTGCATATACTCCTTTGTGCAGGGCACGTTATCAATCAGAAAATAAATTCCTAGGTTCAGGGAAAAGGTCTTCTTAGAAAAGGGTCAATAAGCGGATAAGATAGATAAAATGGTTCAATAAAATGAAAGTGTAAGAGAGGCAATGACACAATTTATTTTGGGAACCTTTTTGGTTGAGGTTTCGTTTAGTTTCATACAGCAATGGAAGCAGGCCCTTCAGCCCATCGAGTCCACACCGGCCAACAATCACCCGTACACTCGTTCTGATTTTATCCCACTTTCGCTTCCTGCACACGAGGAGTAGTTTACAGAAGTCAATTAACCTACAAACCTGCACATCTTTGTGATGTAGGAGGAAACCAGAGCAACCGGAGAAAACCCACACGGTTATAGGGAGAATGTACAAACTCCGTACAGTCTGTAGTCAGGATTGAACCTGGGTCTATGGTGCTGCAATTCGATGGGTATTTTTCAGGCAGAGATTGACAAATTCGTGATTAATAAGGGTGTCAGGGGTTATGGGGAGAAGGCAGCAGAATGGGATTGAGAGGGAAAGATAGATCTGCCATGATTCAGCCCATAGAGTAGACTCGATGGGCTGAATGGCCTAATTCTGCTCCTATAACTTATGAACATAAAGAGTGAAGGCATGGCACTTTTACATAAAGACCCATATCATTTCATTTCATCTCCGATTTATATAAATGCTTCTAAAAAGAGAAATTATTTTAACAAGGAAAATGTTCTTGCGAACTTCATCATAAATCCATTTCTACTACTTTGTTGCTGTAGGCTAATTCTAAGAAACAATTTATTCTACATGTTTGGAGAAAGATTAAAGAATAGAAACTTATTCCATTCAATTACCAGATATGTTGTAAAGACAGCAAGCCGTGATCTCTGAAAATGATGCAGCTTCTATTGGTGACGATTTGACAGTTTAATTATTTTTCATCTTGTGAACAGAATATTTGCGGACATTGCCAGCTGGTGACAACAAATAACTTTCAAATAGTTTCAATAGATCCGAGGTTTCTTATGTAGCCTCCACCAATTTTCGATGACAGTGCTGGAAAGGTACATAGGATGATTTCTGCTTCGCCAGATCTCGCCATGTGTTTTGCTATTTCTGCTTGCCCAGCCCTGTATGGATGAGATTGTAGAAAGGAAGTTTATACATAGAGCGTAGAACAGTACAGCACAGGAACAGGCCCTTCAGCCCACAATGTCTGTGCTAAATTTGATGCTGACCAACTCTTACCTGCCTGTGCATAATCCATATCTCTCCATTCCCTAGATATCCATGTGTCGAAGAAATAAATCACAGGATGTACTTGTGCCATTGGCATCCATATGGACTGCTAGGCATCAGTCTGAAGAGGGTCTCGACCCTAAACGTCACCTTATTCCTTTTCTCCAAAGATGTTGTCTGACCCGCTGAGTTACTCCAGCTTTTTGTGTCTATCTCCGGCATCCATATGGAGTTGGAGAAGTGGTAGCTTGCACATTGACTACCTGCTCAATGTGTATTTTATTTACTGCAAGGATGACTGAAGGACGGCACTGTGGCTCAGTGGTAGAGCTGCTGACTTACAGCGACAGAGACGCACGCGGGTTCAATCGTGACTACAGGTGCTGCTTGAACGGTGTATGGACGTTCCCCCTGTGACCTTCGTGGATTTTTTCCAGGTGCTCCGCTTTGCTCCCACGCTCCAAAGACACACAGGTTTGTGGGTTAATCAGTTTCTGGAATTTGTAAACTGTCCCTAGTGTGTAGGATAATGCTTGTGTAAAGGTGATCACTGGTCTGCGTGGATTTGGTGAGCTGAGGGCCTATTTCCACACTGTATCTCTAAAGTTTAAATTGTAAGTCTAAAGATAGACACACGCCAAACAAACATTGCAAAGCTTCGAGTCGTTGAGTCGATTGGCCCTTCAGCACAACTCGCCCTTGCCGACAAAGATGGCACATCTAAACTAGTCCAATTTGGCCCATGTCTCTCTAAACCTTTCCTATCCATGTCTCTGCCCAAGTGCCTTTCCAATGAAGTTATAGTACCTGTCTCAACTACCACCTCTGGCTGATTGTTCAAAATAAGGGAGCTCCTGGATCGAACAGCCACTAACACTAGTTCTGCGTTATTCCACTTTTTCATCCACTCCCTACACACTAGAGGCAATTTACAGAGGGCAATTAATCTGCAAACCAGCGTATCTTTGGGATGTGGGAGGAAACCAAACCAAAGATGCGCGGGTTTATCAGTTAATTGGCATCTGTAAATTGTCTCTAAATTGTAGGTTAGAACTAATATACGTGGTGATTGTTGGTCGGCACGGATTAGGTGGGCCAAAGTGCCTGTTTCCGCGCTGTATCTCTAAACTAAACACCAGGAGGAAACCCAAGCGGTCGCAGGGAGAACGTGCAAACTCAACAAAAACAGACAGTCCACCCAAGGTGTGGATCGAACCTGGGTCTCTGGTGCCGGGGGGTAGCAGCTCTACCAGCTGCGCCACTGTGCCGCTCCCCCCCCCCCCCCCCCCCCAGTGGGATTCCGTGTTTGTCCTACTTAGTTCTTGAGACGTAAATAAAATGGAAGACAATGTTTCCATGCATAGGAGAGTGATTTCTAGCACTCTAATAACCTGCTAGCATTGAGCCGTAATGGGTGAGGGTTGACTCACAGTCCCAGTGCCATTATCACACTAACCCCTCCATCACTCTCCACAGTTGGATGTCCTGTCTGTATCAGGAGACGGCAGGTCTCAGCCGTCCTGCTGGCTGCCCCATGTCTGACAGCATACCCATCATCGCAACAAAACATCCGTGTGATGGCCTGTTTCCTGTTTTGCTCCACTTTGGCCGAGGGGCCAAGCTCGCCCTTTGAGCAAGTGCATCTTTCTCGCAGCCATTCTTTATTGTTCAATTGTCAAGACCACTTTTAAAGATTTTCCACGAATCATTCTCATCGCTCTGCTTCCTGTGATCAGTGAATGCTGTCCTTGTTACTTCCAGAAGAAAGAACATTCTTTCTTAATAAATATTCCCTATCCCATGGACCAGGGTTTCATTAGAACTGGCTGATGTTCATGGGAAGACAAGGATCTTATTAAATGCACAGTGTGTAGTGTTTAACTCAGTGCAGCCTCTCCATTACAACAGAGCACAGCACCATGTCTTGCATTTAAATTGTCATCTTGATTTTGTCCTTGCTTGTTTCAAAAGCAGAGATTTAAACTGAACTTAACTATTCACTAGACACAAGGAACTTCAGATGCTGGAATCTTGAGCAAAGAACACAAAGTGCTGGAGTAACTCAACAGGTCAGGCAGCATCTTTGCCAAATGTGGATAGGTGGTGTTTCAGGTTTGAAGAAGGGTCCCAACCTGATACATCACCGATCCATGTTCTCCAGAGATACTGCCTGACCCGCTGAGTTACTCCAGCACTTTGTGTCCTTCTTTGTAAAGCAGCATCTGCAGTTCCTTCTTTCTACAAGGAACCATGGAATTGGTTCACAAAAAAACCCACAAAGTGCTGGAGTGACGCACCTTCAAGGATCCTGACCTGAAACGTCATCGATCCATGTTCTCCAGAGACGCTGCCTGAGCCGCTGGGTAACCCCACTACTTTTTTAATCCGCGAGTTCTGGCGAGTTTGCCCTCGACTCATACTCGCAGCATGGTCGACACGAGGATGTAGGAGGTCATCGTAACTCTCCTTCATGCTTGAGAGTGGTCTACGCGTACTCGAGGCCTCAGCGGCGTCTTTTTCAATATGTTAAAAAATTCCCACGAGTAAAAGAAGGTCGCCATGGAAAAAATCGATACTTTTTTTACTCATAGGTTTAGACGTAGTAGGTCAGCATGTTAGTCGTAGGTAATCGAGGGTAGTCGAAGGTCGTTGTAGATAGTCTTCATCATAGTCGAAGGGAGTTCGAAGGAGATTAGAGGAGGTCCTCTTCACTCTCCACTAATCGGTGTCCAATTTTCCCGAAGTTAGTCGTAGCTAGTCGAAGCTGGTCTTCAACATAGTCGAAGGAGGTCTTCAACATGTCATTTTTTCAAACTCTTCTAAACTTGCCAATTAGGTCGCCCAAGTGGGACAGCCCCTTTAATGTATTTTGGACCTCATTGCTGTGAAGAGGTAGTGTAGTTTAGCTTATTGTCACATGTACTGATACGGGTACAGTGAAAGGCTTTTGCTGCGTGCTAACCAGTCAGCGGAAAGACAATGCATAATTACTCTCGAGCCATCCACAGTGTACACAGATAGACACAAAATGCTGGAGTAACTCAGCGGGACAGACAGCATCTCTGGATAGAAGGAATGTGTGATGCTTCGTGACGGGACCCTTCTGAAGAAGGCGTCTGAAGATTCCTTTCCTTCTATCCAGAGATGCTACCTGTGCCGTTGAGTTACTTCAGGATTTTGTGTCTATCTTCAGTTTAAACCAGCATCTGCAGTTCCTTCCGACCCAGTGTACACAGTGTACAGATACAGGATAAAGGGAATAACATGAATAACATTTAGTGCAACATAAAGTCCCATAAAGTCCGATCAAAGATACTCCGAGGGTCTCCAATGAGGTAGATAGTAGCTCAGGACTGCTCTCTAGTTGATGGTTCAGTTGCCTGATAACAGTTTTTTTTTTTTTTTTTTTTCAAAAATATTTATTCAGATATTAAAATAGTATTGAAACTACAATAAAACAAAACACCACCATAATACAAGACGAACAAATATGCTCAGCAACTGCTAAACAATTATATTGCAATCCTTGTCAAGGATACATTCAACCCCCCTTGGTGCCCAGCGGTCCCGGAACTCCCTCAGGGTGCCCGTAGACAGGGCGTATTCCCTTTCCATCCGCACCCGGGCACGGACGTATCCCCGGAAAAGGGGCAGGCAGCTGGCTCGGGTAGAGCCCTCCACCGTCTGGCGCCGTGACTCGCGGATGGCCAGCTTGGCCAGGCCCAGGAGCAACCCAACCAGCACATCTTCAGCCCTACCCTCTCCCCTACGCACAGGGTGTCCAAAGATGAGGATGGTGGGTGAAAAATGCAGCCAGAAGGCAAGGAGCAGCCCCTTTAGATATTCAAACAGTGGCTGCAGCCTCACGCACTCCATGTACACGTGGTACACAGACTCTTCCAGCCTGCAAAAGTGGCAGGCGGCTGGCGAGTCTGTGAACCGTGAGAGAAACAGGTTGCAGCGAACACCTCGGTGCAATACCCTCCACCCTAGGTCCCCAATGTAGAGGGGGAGAATCCCTGCATAGAGGGACCCCCACCAGGGGCCCCCCTCGCGACCGGAAGGGAACACCGACCGCCACTTGGTGTCCGGACGGTGGACCAGGGCGAGGAAGTGCAGGGTGTGGAGGAGGAGCCTGTACAGGACACGCCTCCCTGCGTCTCGGAGGGAGACGAAGGGTGTCGAGGAAAGGCGGCTCAAATTGTGTGGGACCGGCTCCCGGGATGGATTACGGCGCCTTGGTCCGATGAGTACTTCCGGCTGAGCGGGGGCTTGCTCAACCACCAGTACTCCACACGTTTGAGCCCCCCGGTCACCCGATGGGGCGGGACAGGGACCGGCTGCTCTCAAGCCCGGGCCGTCACCCTCCGCCGGAGGAGGTGGGGCCTGGTCAACGGCAACCAGGTTCCAGACTCTCAACAAGTCCCTGTAGAAGCCAGGCATCCCCATCAGGACCGCACGGTTGACCCCCACCATCGGGATCCGCGTACCTCCTTGAAGGCAGCGGCTCCGTTGGAAAAAGTGCGTTGCCAGCACGTGCCACCTGGGAGGATGCCCTGAGTACAGGTATCTCTGCAAGGTCCTGAGGCGGAGAGCCGCCACCTTGGTGCGAATGCACACCAGCGACTGACCGCCCTCCTCGATCGGGAGACTCAGGACCGCTGCAGAGACCCAGTGCTTTCCGTTGCCCCAGAAGAAGTCCATCAACTTCTTCTGGATGATCCCAGCAAAGGTGGCTGATGGGACCAATGTGGTCAATCTGTACCAGAGCATGGAGGCCACGAGTTGGTTAATGACCAACACCCTGCCCCGGTACGAAAGCACTCTGAGGAGACCCGCCCAGCGCCCCAGCCGGGTGACGACTTTCACCTCCAGCTCCTGCCAGTTCGCCAGCCAGGTCTCCGCACCGGGACTCAGGTAGGCTCCCAGGTAGAGGAGGTGTGTGGTACTTGCCTGATAACAGTTGGGAAGAAACTGTCCTTGAATCTGGAGGTGTGCATTTTTACACCTGCACGTAAGTAATCAAAGTCTATTAAGTTGAGGGTTTGGAAATATTTGTACCTTTTTACCAGTTGTAGCTGGAACATCTTGTATGATGCAGTTCATTCGATTAGGGTCACTGACCTAGCATCGTCTGGTTATCACATATTACTGATTATTAATTTATTGCATAATTGATTATTATATATTGATCCATGTTTCATGTTCTTTTCCCAGAACAGAAGAATCAAGAACCAGAGATATAGGTTTAGGTTGAGAGGGGAAAGAGTTAATAGGAACTTGAGGCATAACTTATTTCACAGATATATGAAACGATCTGCCAGAGGAGGTAGCTGAGGCAGTTACAACAAAAGCATTTAAAAGACATTTGGACAGTACATGCGATAAGCAAGGTTTAGAGGGATATGGGTCAAACACGGGCAAATGGATATAGTGGAGATGGGAGATCTTGGGCTGCAGGGCCAGTTTCCGTGCGGTATAACTCGATGAATACAACTAACAAGACTTGTTTTTATTTTAAACCTTATGGAGCCAATTAGATTTCCAAATTTTAAAGTATAGAAATCTAGCATTTTCCAAGCCTCAGCATATTCAAGAGAACATAGTGTACTTAAAGAAAGACCTCAAATACTCCAACTGCTCTGAATTTGGCACAGTTTGTGAAGAACCCCCAAATTCCTTAGTTTTAAATTATTCAAGTCTCTGCTTTGAATTGAGTTTGTTCTACTTCATATAGCTTGGTTTTCCAATTTCTATGTAGTTGTTTTTGGGCAGCACAGTGGTAGGGTTGGTGTCTCACAGCCCCAGGGACCTGGGTTCAATTCTGACCATGGGTGCTGTCTGTACGGAGTTTGTACGTTCTTCCTGGGACTACGTGCGTTTTCTCCCAGTGCTCCAGTTTCCTTCCATACAAGTCAAGTCAAGTCAAGAGAGTCAGATAGGACAATGACATTCTTGCTTGCTGCAGCACAACAGAATATTGTAAGCAATAATACAGAACAGTTCAGTTCAATATACACATAAATAAACAGATAAAGTGCAATAGGCTGTTACAGTTCAGAGTTTGTGTTCAAGAAGGAACTGCAGATGCTGGAAAATCGAAGGTACACAAAAATGCTGGAGAAACTCAGCGGGTGCAGCAGCATCTATGGAGCGAAGGAAATAGGTGACGTTTCGGGCCGAAAGCCTTCTTCAGACTGGAGAAGGGTTTCGGCCCAAAATGTCACCTATTTCCTTCGCTCCATAGATGCTGCTGCACCCGCTGAGTTTCTCCAGCATTTTTGCGTACCTTCACAGTTCAGAGTCTGTTTGTTGACGAGTTTAATAGCCTGATGGCTGTGGGGAAGTAGCTGTTCCTGAACCTGGATGTAACATATTTAAGGCTCCTGTACCTTCTGCCCGATGGTAACGGAGAGCTGAGTGTGTGGGCAGGATGGTGTGGGTCCTTGATGATGTTGGCTGCCTTTTTGAGGCAGCGACTGTGATAGATCCCTTCGATGGTGGGGAGGTCAGAGTCGATGATGGACTGGGCAGTGGTCACATCTTTCTGCATCCTTTTCCGCTCCTGGACGCTCAAGTTACCGAACCAAGCCACGATGCAACCAGTCAGCATGCTCTCTACTGTGCACCTGTAGAAGTTTGAGATAGTCCTCTTTGACATACCGACTCTCTGTAATCTTCTCAGGGAGTAGAGGCGCTGATGTGCTTTCTTTATAATTGCATCAGTGTGCTGGGACCAGGAGAGATCTTCGGAAATGTTGATATAAACGGGATTGTGGGTCCCTATCCTACCCCCTTCCGAAGTCCACAATCAGTTCCTTGGTTTTGCTGGTGTTGAGGGCCAGGTTATTGTGCTGAGACCATTTGGTCAGTCGGTCGATCTCACTTCTATACTCTGACTCGTCCCCATCAGTGATTCGTCCCACAACAGTGGTGTCGTCGGCGAACGTGATGATGGAGTTCGCACTATGCCCGGCTACGCAGTCATGAGTATAGTGTGAGTACAGCAGGGGGCCTCGAGGTGCTCCTGTGCTGATTGTTATCGAGGATGACACACTTCCACCAATACAGACAGACTGTGGTCTGTGAATGAGGAAGTTGAGAATCCAATTGCAGAGGGATGCGCAGAGACCCAGATCTGAGACCTTGGTAACCAGCTTGGAGGGGATGATTGTATTAAATGCCGAGCTGTAGTCAATGGATAACAGCCTGACATATGAGTTTTTATTGTCCAAGTGGTCCAGAGCAGAGTGGAGAGCCAATGAGATCACATCCACCATTGATCTGTTGTGGTGGTACGCGAGCTGCAGTGGGTCGAGGTTCTTGTCGAGGTAGGAATTGATATGCGCCATAACCTCTCAAAGCACTTCATCACCACAGACGTTAGTGCCACTGGTCGATAGTCATTGAGGCACGTCACCTTGCTCTTCTTGGGCACCAGTATTATTGATGCCCTTTTAAAGCAGGTGGGAACTTCAGACCTCAGAAGTGAGAGGTTGAAAATGTCCGTAAAAACTCCAGCCAGTTGGTCCGCAACGTGTTTTCAGAACACGGCCGGGTACGCCATCAGGTCCAGGAGCTTTCCGAGAGTTCACCCCCCTGAAGGATACTCCAATGGCGTGCAAGTTTGTACGTTAACGGGCTTTGGTAGTTGTAAAATAGTCCCTCGTGTGCAGGATAGTGTTAGTGTACGGGGTGATCGGTGCGGACTCGGTGGGCCGAAGGGCCTGCTTCCGCGCTGTATCTCTAAGGTAAAGTCTAAAGTTTCTCTCTATCCATCGCTGCATTTTATTTAAGCTAACACCACCCCCCCCCCCCCCCCCCCTCCTTCTGTTCCCACCCCCTCTCTTCCCTGTGCCCCACATGGATGCACACCCATTTCTCCCACTATCCCGCCTTCCTTTCCCATTCCCCACAGCCCCTTTCCACCTATATCCATTCCTCTGGGCTGGGGTTTGGGAATGGTGCTAAGGATTTTAAGTAGAGAAGATTCATGTACAGTTGTTGTTTCCAGGAGTCCAGAACAGCTGAAAGGATGTGAGAATATCACTTGAGTTTGTTTCATTGTTCCTTTTGAACTGTGGACATTGGGTGGTATAAGGACTGTTAATGACTCTTGTAATTGCTTTCACCAGATGTCCCATTTCACAGTAAGGTTATGAGACTTGTTTACTTTAATAAAGCGACTGTTTTCTCTTTGTTACTAATTGCTTACTAATTCCACTTCTTCGTAGATATTGAGGCATAATTAACTGCAGATAGAGTGGATGTGGAGAGGATGTTTCCGCTAGTGGGAGAATCTAGGACCAGAGGACATTGCCTCCGAATAAAAGGACGTTCCTTTAGGAAGGAGATGAGGAGGAATTTCTAGTCAAAGAGTGGTGAATCTGTGGAATTTATTGCCACGGAAGCCTGCGGAGGCCAAGTCAATGGATATTTTAACGGCAGAGATAGATAGATTCTTGATTAGTATGGGTGTCAGGGGTTATGGGGAGAAGGCGTGAGAATGGGGTTGAGAGCGAAAGATAGATCAGCCATGATTGAATGGCAAAGTAGACTTGATGGGCCGAATGGCCTAATTCTTCTCCTATCACATGAATTTTTTAAATTAAGATGTTGGAATCTTGCAAAAAGCACAAAGTGCTGGAGTAACTCAGCAGGTCAGATAGCATCTCTGGAGAATGTGGATAGGTAATGTTTTTGGTCTGGACCGTTTGGACTGATTGTGGAGGGGGGGGGGGGGGGGATGCTGGAAGAGAGGAGATGCAGGAGAAAGCCTGGCAGATAATAGGTTGATCGAGTTGAGGAGAGTTATTTGATAGGCAGATGGTTGAACAAAGGCTGGTAATAAAAAGACAGAAATTGTTGGTGAATTGTGAAGCTAGAGGAAGGAATGTAGGTGGAAGAGGAGCAGGAGGGGAGAAATAGGTGCGAGACCAGGTGGGTCACAAGGGAGGGGGGTTGAGGGTGGGGGGGGGGGGGTAGAAGAAGGGAGAGGGAGAAAAGGGAGGGTTGTGTAATTACCTAATTTTGGAGAGTTGACTGTTCATACCATTTGGGTTGTAAGCTACCCAAACAAAGTAAGGCTATGTCTTGATTTACTATCCAAACAGATGAAACAAGTTTATATATGGGTCCACCACCAATTTTCCAGCACCCTTTGTTCCAGATCGTTTCTGGATTATCTGTTTTGGTGGACCAATAGATGTCACAGCCTCCGATAGGAGTCTAACGGTACCAGAACAGTCTGCCTAGGCCACCGAGGGGCTGAGATATCGGCCCGCAACATGTGCCATGGAAGTTGGCTGTGGGAACGGGTCAGAGTTCCAGAGCTCCGGCAGCAGGGGGCAAATTCTACCTGCCGATCAGCCGCAGAAGTCCCGATTAGGTCGTGATAGGCCGCCTCATCCGGCCTAGGTGCCACATTTACGGGGGGGGGACTTCTGGGGGGGGATTTCAAGTGAGCTCTCGTAATTTTGTACGGTTTAAACCGGCATGGTGGTGCAGCGGTAGAGTTGCTGCCTTACAGCGCTTGCAGTGCCGGAGGCTAGGGTTCGATCCTCACTACGGGCGCTGTCTGTATCAAGTTTCTACGTTCTCCTCTTGACCGCGTGGGTTTTCTCCGAGTTCTTCGGTTTCCTCCCACACTCCAAATATGCACAGGTTTGTAGGTTACTGGCTTGGTATAAGTATAAATTGGCCGTAGTATGTGCAGGATAGTGTTAATGTGCGGGGATCGCTAGTCAGTGCGGACTTGGTGGGCCGAAGGGCCTGTTTCTGCACTGTATCTTTAAACTAAACTATACTAAACGAAAGGAGGTGCTGGACCACCAGTTGCCAAGAATTTGTTGGGGGACATATTCTTAATGATGCATCAATAATTTTGATAATGTGCTGCCACTTTGTCAGTGATTGTCTTCACAGAGTCTGTATTTCAAAAGCAGTCCACCAGAAGAAAGGATTCAGAATGCTAGCCTCTATGTTTCTTGGCAAAATCAGTCTTTCTTGTCATCTGAGGAATTATTTTCAATGGCAAACCTTTCATTTTCCAAATGAGTTGAGCGGCCGATTCCATTTTCTTCGTTCGGTATTTCTCTCGCTTGTCTCCTGAGAAAAAAAATGCTGCTAAACTAATGTGCTGCAAAATGTGCAGCGTATTTTAAAATCTGAACTATTGTATTGAGTTCAAAATGTCATTGTGACATTTTTTGCAGATTAACATTTAAAAAGAGCAGTATTACTTAATATCTATCCATGTCTATTCAAATCTAATCGCCCCTCTAGTGAGGGGCAAAATGAAGCATTTACTTTCTGGAGCTAATCTATTTCAAACTTAGAGAATGGCATACCTGAAGATAATGGAGTTTGACTTTTTAACCAATGCATAAAGAACCCATACATGAGTTTTTTACCAAGTCTTTTTCCAGAAAGACTGTTATAACTTGAAAGAGAAATAGAAACTCCCCTTCTATGAAACAAAAAATAGGATGTGATAGATGCTTTTTCTGGTCTTTCTGAGACCCTGTGACTGCTAATTAATTATCTTTGAACGTTTCCTTCCCCATTCTTGGAATGAGCAGATCATTCCTATGCATCGCAGTTAGTTGACAGAGAACTAACCATAGATGGACACAAAAAGCTGGAGTAACTCAGCGGGACGGGCTGTATCTCTGGAGAGAAGGAATGGGTGACGTTTTGGGTCGAGACCCATCTTCAGACTGAAGAAGGGTCTCGACCCAAAACGTCACCCATTCCTTCTCTCCAGATGCTGCCTGTCCCGCTGAGTTACTCCAGCTTTTTGTGTCTATCTTCGGTTTAAACCAACATTTGCAGTTCCTTCTTACAGAGGACTAACCATGTTCAATGAAGACACACGGAACTGCTGGTGCAGATTTCCAACAAAAAGACACAATGTGCTGGAGAATTTCAGAGGCTCCGAAGAAGGCTCTCACCCTGAAATGTTGCCTATCCGTGTTCTCCAGAGATGCGGCCTGTTCCGCTGAGTTACTCCAGTACTTTATGTTTTCTTTCATGTTCTTCCATTATATTTAGCCGCAGTGATATTACAACTTTAGGGAGGCACTGTGGCGCAGTGCTGGAGTTGCTGATTCAAAGCGCCAGAGACGCGGGTTTGATCCTGACTATGGGCGCGGTCTGTGTATGGAGTTTGTATGTTCTACCCATGAACACGTGGGTTTCCTCCACGTGCTCCGGTTTCCTCCCACATTCCAAAGACATGCAGGTTTGTAGGTTAATTGGCTTCTATAAATTGTCCCTTGTGTGCAGGGCAGTGCTGGTGAACAGGGTGAACATTGGTCGGCGTGGACTGGGCTGGGCCAAGAGCCTGTTTCCTAAACTAAACTAAACTAAACTAAACTGAACTCAAGTCAGACAATCGAGGTAACATATACGTGATTCTTTTCTTCACTCTCTCTAGCTAAGTTTCATCTTTCTTGCAGTGTGGTGACCAGAATGCACACAGTAGTCCGAGTGTGGCTTCAAACTGTAACAGAGCAATCGATCCTGACTACGAGTGCTGTCTGTGTAGAGTTTGTTTGTTCTCCCTGGGACCGAGTGGGTTTGCTCCAGGCGCTCCGGTTTCCTCCCACATTCCTAAGACATACAGGTTTGTGGGTTAAAGTCTCGACAAGTGTACCGTGTGCCTCCATCACCACCCTGTCCTTCTGTGTTTCCACTTCCAGCGAATGATACATTTGTACTCTAGGTTCTCTCTGTTTGACAATGCTCCCCTGGACCCTGACACTCATTGTATATGTTCAGGGTGGTGAAGGTTGCATTCACTGGGAATGCCATTTCGTATAGCCTTCATTGGGAAAGGCATTGAGTACAAAAGTTGGCACATTATGATGTAGTTGTACAAGTCATTGGTGAGACCACACTCAGAGTCCTGTGTGCAGTTCTGTTTGCCCAGCTACAGGAAGGCTGTGATTAAGCCGGAAAGGGTCCATAAGGGATTCACCAGGATTTTACTGAGGCTTGTGTTATAGGTGAAGGTCGAATAGGCTGAGACTTTTTTCTTTGGATTGTAGGAGGTTGAGGAATGACCTTACTGAGGTGTATTCGATCATGAGGGGCACGGATAAAATGAACATGGATAATGTGAATCAAGAACTGGAGTGCTTAGATTTCAGATAAGAGGGGAAAAATGTAATAGGAACCTGAGGGGTGGACTTTTCACACAGAGGGTGGTGGGTATAGGGAACGAGCTGCCATTGGAGGAAGTTGAGGCAGGTACAATAACATTTAAAAGACTTTTGGACGGTTACATGGACAAGAAAGGTTTAGACGTATATGGGCCAAACGTGGGCAGGTGTGATTTGTGTAGATGGGACATGCATAAGTTGACCCGATCGACCTATTTCCATGCTGTATGACTCTAATATAAAACCTTTTTAAAACTTAAACTCATCTCCAATTCTGGGAGTTTGAACATATTTTCCACACATCCACTGACATTCCAGTAATATCCCACATGTACTTTAATAGTGAATATTGAAAGGCCTGGATAGAGTGAATGAGGAGAGGTTGTTTATGTTAGTGGGAGAGTCTAAGACCAGAGGCTCTGAATAAAAGGACATACCTTTAGAAAAGAGATAAGGAGGAATTTCTTCAGTCAGAGGTTGGTGAATCTGTGGCATTCTTTGTCTCAGGTGGCTGTGGAGGCCGTCAATGGATATTTTGGCAGAGTTTGACAGATTCTTGATTAGTAGAGTGTCGGGGGTTATGGGGTGTAGGCAGGAAAGTGGGGTTGAGAGGGAAAGATAGATCAATCATGATTGAACGGCGGAGTAGACGTGATGGGCAGAATGGCCCAATTCTGCCCCCAGAACTTATGACTTTATGAAACAGAAATGGAAAAATAATCTGTTTCTCTGCAATAGTTTCTGTTTGAGACCTTGTGCAAACCGGCACAAACAACACGAGCTCACAGTGGGCATTGCTGCCCGACAGCAAAACCTTTCTAAAAAGCCAGCAAGTTGCTCAACTCCTGGAGTTTTACATGCCTCAATCAAGAGTAGTGAAATGCCTCATTTCATTGAACACATAATACATAATACCTTGCAGAGACTGATTGAGGCACACCACTTGCAGAGACTGATTGAGGCACACCACTTCCTGATTGAGGCCTTTCTCACCATTCGCCTGGGGTGTGCAGTAGCAAGGTTCGTTTGATTTAACGGACGTGAGCACACAGTTAGCTGCAGACTCCGCCCAGGACAGGAAGGCTCTGCAGGAACGGAAGGGACGTCACGACCGCGGTGCCACAGGTGCTGTCGCCGAGGGAGGACGGACGGAGCCGCGGCTCGAGAGACTAACAGAGACTAACAGAGGCAAAGAGGTTTGCCTCGCACTGCAAGGGAGCAGTGGACCAGACAGGAAGAGCGGACGGAATTACCACTAGACAGCCAAACCAGTAGGTAATTTACGGCTGGGGTGAGTACTTTCCCATTTATAGGAGGTAGGATTATATAAATAAGGGGTGTATCAATACAGTAGGGGATTCTTAAACAGGACCAGTTAATTACCTATATAAGATGGGCGGTCAGGAGATGTGCCAATACTGCGAGATGTGGGAATTTGTCGACACCATTGATGTAGAAGATCCCTACAGCTGCAGTAAGTGTTTGAGGCTAGAGGAACTCCAGCTCCGCATTGATGAGCTGGAGACCCAACTTCATACGCTGCGGTACATCAGGGAGGGGGAGTATTACCTGGATGTTTTGTGCCAGGGGATGGTCACACCGACCAGTTTAACTAATTCAGTAGGCAGTGAGCAAGGAAAGGAAGGTGTGGCCATAAGCGAGGCAGGTAGGGGGAACCAGGAGGAGATGCGGCAGGAGCCACAGCCCTTGTCCCTGACGAGCATGACCGAGGCTCTTACTCAATGTAAGGACGGGATCAGGGGCTGTGGGAGGGATGAGCAACCTGGCTGCAGCACCGTGGATCAGGAGGCCATTCAAGAGGGGGGAGTTAGAAGAAATGCCGTAGTGATAGGGGATAGTATTATTCGGGGGGTAGATAAGGTTCTCTGCGGCCAGCAGAACATGTCCCGAAGGCTGTGTTGCCTACCCGGTGCTAGGGTTAAGGATATCTCTGCGATGCTGGAGAGAAATTTGCAGAGGGAGGGGGAGGATCCAGTGGTCGTGGTCCATGTGGGGACCAATGACATAGGAAGGACGAGGAAGGAGGATCTGCTGAAGGAGTTTGAGCAGTTAGGGAATAAATTAAAAAGCAGAACCTCGAGGGTACTGATCTCCGGATTGCTACCTGAGCCACGGGCCAAATCGGCGAGGGTACGTAAAATTAAAAAGCTAAATGCGTGGCTCAAAGACTGGTGTGGGAATAATGGGTTTGGTTTCTTGGGCCACTGGCACCAGTACTGGGACAGGGGGGATCTGTTCTGTAAGGACGGACTTCACCTGAACGGTGCTGGGACTGGGGTCCTGGCAAATCATATAACTAGGGCAGTAGAGAGGTCTTTAAACTAAGTAGCGGGGGGGAGGTATCAAGGGGGGTAATAACGGCAGGGGTAGAGGAAATAGAGCAGGGTATCAGTGGGGAAGCGGAAATTCAAAATGTGACAGGAGACAGAATTTGTGAAGATAAAGATCTAGATGTAAAAGGGGCAAAAACGGAAAGGAAGGGTAGTAAAAATCATCTGAAAGTGCTTTATCTAAATGCACGGAGTATTCGTAATAAGATAAATGAATTAACGGTGCAATTAAGTATATATAGTTATGATATCGTGGCCATTACGGAGACATGGCTGCAAGGAGATCAGGACTGGGAGTTAAATATAGAGGGGTACTCGACAATTAGGAAAGATAGACAGGAAAGAAAGGGAGGAGGGGTGGCCCTTTTAATAAGGGAGGGAATAACGGCAATAGAGAGGAAGGATATTGCGTTGAAGGATCAGGATAGTGAAACAGCTTGGGTACAGATAGAGAATAATAAGGGGAAAAAAACACTAGTGGGTGTAATTTATAGACCTCCAAATAGCTGTGACGCTGTTAGTCAGAACATAAATCTGCAAATAGTTGACGCATGTAAAAAGGGAACTGCTGTAATCATGGGGGACTTCAATTTTCATATTAATTGGGCAAACCAAACTGGGCAGGGTAGACTAGAGGAAGAGTTTATAGAATGTATTAGAGACGGGTTCCTAGAACAGTATGTCACCGAACCGACAAGGGGGGAGGCAATCTTGGATCTGGTCCTGTGTAATGAAGCAGGATTAATTAAAAATGTCATAGTTAGGGACTCGTTGGGAACAAGTGACCACAATATGGTCGAATTCCATATTCAAATAGAAGGGGAGCAGGTTGAAACTCAGGCTAGGGTGCTTAGTCTAAATAAGGGGGATTATGAAGGTATGAGGACTGAGCTGATCAAAGTTGACTGGGATAGCAGACTCAAGAATAAGACGGTACATGAGCAGTGGTGTACGTTTAAGGGTATACTGTATAACCTTCAAGAAAAATTTATTCCTATGAAGAAAAAAAGGGGTAAGGGTAAGAACAGTCAGCCATGGCTCAGTAAAACTATAAAGGATAGTATTCGGCTGAAGGCAAGGGCATATAAGGTAGCCAGAGATAGTGGGAGGGTAGAGGATTGGGAAGCATTTAAAGGTCAGCAAAAAATAACTAAGAGATTAATTAAGACGGGGAAAATAGACTATGAAAGGAATTTAGCGAACAACATAAAAACTAATAGTAAGAGTTTTTATAGCTATATAAAAAGAAAAAGGGTGGCTAAGGTGAACGTTGGTCCATTGGAGGGTGAGACTGGAGAGTTGTTGGTGGGGAACATGGAAATGGCAAAGGCATTAAACGAGTATTTTGTATCAGTCTTCACCATAGAAGACACAAAAAATATTCCAACGCTGGATAAACAGGGGGCGGTAGGAATGGAGGAGCTAAATACTATTAAGATCACCAAGGAGGTGGTATTAGGGAAATTAATGAGATTGAAGGAGGACAAATCCCCTGGGCCTGATGGATTACATCCAAGGGTCTTGAGGGAGATAGCGGTGGGGATTGTGGATGCATTGGTGATAATTTTCCAAAACTCCCTGGAGGCAGGAACGGTCCCAGTGGATTGGAAAATGGCCAATGTAACACCTATATTTAAAAAAGGAAGTAAACAGAAGGCGGGTAACTATAGACCGGTTAGTCTAACATCGGTGGTGGGTAAAATGTTAGAGACAATTATTAAAGAAACACTAACGGGGCACTTGGATAAACATGACTTCATCGGACAGAACCAGCATGGTTTTGTGAAGGGGAAGTCCTGTTTAACGAATCTGCTCGAATTCTTTGAGGAAGTAACAACCCGGGTGGATAAAGGGGAACCGGTGGATGTGGTATACTTGGACTTCCAAAAGGCTTTTGACAAGGTGCCACATAAGAGACTATTGCTAAAAATAAAAAATTATGGGATTGGGGGTAATATATTAGCATGGGTAGAGGATTGGCTAACAAATAGGAAGCAGAGAGTGGGGATAAATGGTTCATACTCGGGATGGCAACCGGTAACTAGCGGGGTTCCGCAAGGGTCGGTGCTGGGACCCCAGTTGTTCACAATTTATATAAATGATTTGGAGGAGGGAACCAAGTGTAATATATCAAAATTTGCGGACGATACAAAAATGGGAGGAAAAGTAGGGGATGAGGAGGATAGGAAGAGTCTGCAAAAGGATATAGATAAGCTAGGTGAGTGGGCAACAACTTGGCAGATGAAATTTAATACTAATAAATGTGAAGTCATTCACTTTGGGAAAAAAAATGATAGGGCAAGTTATTTTCTAAATGAGGAGGAGCTGCGTTGTAATGCAACGCAAAGGGATCTAGGGGTATTAGTACATGAATCACTAAAAGTTAGTATGCAGGTGCAGCAAGCAATCAGGAAGGCCAATGGAGTTTTGGCCTTTATTGCTAGGGGGATTGAGTATAAAAACACGGAGGTCTTGCTGCAGCTGTACACAGTATTAGTGAGACCACATTTGGAATACTGTGTACAGTTCTGGGGTCCATACTTAAGAAAGGATGTACTAGCCCTGGAGGCAGTGCAGCGAAGGTTTACAAGATTAATTCCTGCAATGAGGGGATTGACATATGAGGAAAGGTTAAATAGGCTGGAACTCTACTCTTTGGAGTTTAGAAGAATGAGAGGCGATCTCATTGAAACATATAAGATCGTGAGGGGCCTTGATCGGGTGGATGCACCGAGGATGTTCCCAATGATCGGGGAAACTAGAACTAGGGGACATAGTTGCAGAATAAGGGGGGGCTCTTTTAAAACTGAGATGAGGAAGAACTTCTTCACCCAGAGGGTGGTTAATTTATGGAATTCACTGCCCCAGGGAGCAGTGGAAGCAGAAACTTTAAATATATTTAAGACTAAAATAGATGGTTTTTTAGCTGCCAAGGGGATAAGGGGCTACGGGGAGAGGGCAGGGATATGGACCTAGGTATGGTTAGTATAGTAAGACCTGAGTGATCTCCTGGACAAGTGTCGATCGCCTGGATTGGGGTCGGAGAGGAATTTCCCGGATTTTTTTCCCGAATTGGACCTGGGTTTTTATCCGTTTTTTTGCCTCCCCCAGGAGATCGCGAGGTTCTTGGGGTGGAGAGGGGTGATAGCGGTATAAAGGGGAGGGTAGTGTCTTGTGTTCTGTGTCTTGTGTCTACTGTTTGTGGGTAAGTGTGTCTGTTTAGTGTTCAGCCATGAGCGAATGGCGGTGCGGGCTCGACGGACCTGGTGGTCTACTCTCGCACCTACTTTCTATGTTTCTACATGTGTTATTTTGCTCCCAGACGTTGCTTGTTCACATGAGGTCCATAAATAATTTTCCATTAAAACCAAAATAAAACAGTTCTGTTCGTGACCTTACAACCCAACCGTAAGAACATTAAACTCTCCAATTTTCGGTAACTTCTAACAACACCCCCTCCCCTTCCCTCGCCCTCCCACCCATCCCCAATCTCCTGTGCCCCTCCTGGACTTGCACCTAATTCTCTCCTTCCCCTCCCACACTTCCTCCATTCCTCCCCTTGGTTTCACAATCTGCAATTCTTGAATCCTGTCTCACACTTTCTGCTTTTATCTCTGGCCTTTGTTCCAACCACCTGCCTGCCAAAACCCCACTCACCTGTTTCCATCTATTACCTGTGTTTAAGAAGGAACTGCAGATGCTGGAAAATCGAAGTTACACAGTCTGAAGAAGGGTTTTGGCCCGAAACGTTGCCTATTTCCTTCGCTCCATAGATGCTGCTGCACCCGCTGAGTTTCTCCAACATTTTTGTGTACCTTCCACCTATTACCTGCCAAAGCTTTCTCCTGCCTCTCTCTCCCAGCTTTCTTTCCTGCACTCCCCCGCCCCCCACGATCAGTATGAAGAAGGGTCCCAACCCAAAACATTACCTATCCATGTTCTCCAGAGATGCTGCCTGAGCCGTAGTGTTACTCCAGCACTTTGTGTCCTTTTGTGTATTAACCGGAATCTGCAATGCCTTGTTTCTATAGTAAAGAAAATTGATTGGGGCCCCGTGCTGAAAAGTTTGACTGATAAATTTAACCCAACAGCATTAATTTATAAAACAACACAGTTAATCATTTCAAAGCAAACTACTGTGGCTGCCAATGACTTGAAATAAAAGCTGTAAATGTTCAGCAGGTTAGGCAGTATCTGCAGAGAGAGAACGTTGCTGTTTCAGATCATTGAAGAATCAGTAGAACCGTGGATAATTTTTACAATGCTGAAACGTGGGAAAGGAAGAGAGAATAAGAAGGAAATTCTGTGATTAAATAGATTGGGGGATAAATTAAATAACGTGACCAAAAAGGTTGACGAGGGCAGAGCTGTAGATGTTGTGTAGATGGACTTCAGTAAGGCGCTTGACATGGTGCCGCATGGTAGGCTGCTCTGGAAGGTTAGATCACATGGGATCCAAGGAGAGATAGCTGATGGTTAGCAAATTGGCTCCATGGAAGGAAGCAGAGGGTAATGGTGGAAGGTTGCTTCTCAGACTGGATGCCTGTGACTAGTGATGTACCTCAGGGTTCGGTGCTGGGCCCGTTACTGTTTGTCATCTACATCAATGATTTGGATGAGAACATACAGGGCAAGATTAGCAAGTTTGCTGATGATACAAAAGTTAGGGGTTTTGCAGATAGTGAAGATGGTTGTGAACAATTGCAGCAGGACCTGGATCGATTGGCCAGGTGGGCGGAGGAATGGTTGATGGAATTTAATACAGAGAAGTGTAAAGTGTTGCATTTTGGGACGTGGAACAAGGGCAGGACCGACACAGTAAATGGTAGGCCTCTGGGTTGTGTTGTAGAGCAGAGGTATCTGCTGGTTTACACACCTGGACATAAAGCTCCAGAGTAACTAAGTGGGTCAGGCAGCATTTCTGGAGAAAAGCAATAGGTGACGTTTCAGGTCGAGACCTGTCTTCAGGTTAAAAAAGGGAAACGTCACCTATCCATGTTGTCCAGAGATGCTGCCTGACTCACTGAGTTACTCTCACACTTTGTGGCCGTATCTGATGTGTGTGTTCAGGAAGCAAATCTACCTGTTTTACTAGACAACTATGCTTCTGTAAACATGTGCCCACTGAAATCTATAACCTGGTCCTGCCTTAATCACAACAGTGTGCTCAGTCCTGTTCTGCATTGACAATGGCTGATAGGTTCGCCTTGTCAATGAACTTTCACGGGATCTTTCAAGAGAGGAGCAAGATTGCTGGCAGTCTCTATTGTAGAAACAAGGAACTGCAGGTGCTGGTTTACACAATAGGACAAAGTGCTAGAGTAACTCAGCAGGTCCGGCAGCATCTCTGGAGAACATGGATAGGAGATATTTCAGGTCTAGACATTCCGTCTGTTAGTAAGGATAGCACGCAACAAAAAGCTTTTCACTGTACCTCAGTACACGTGACAATAGTAAACTAAACAAACTCGTGTCCAAACTTATCCATCCACCCACCTTACTTAATATCCCTCATTACATTGGTGCACAGAAATATTTCCATAACAGATATATAAATGTATTAATCGAGCTGGAACCTGCTGCCTTGCAGGAAGGACAATGTACAGACAGGAGTAGGTACAACACAAGAAAATCTAAGATGACAGATAAACATTTATAATTTGAAACACAATGACTTCTTCTTTCATGTCCATCTTCCATGTTTCAAATGTTGACATCGCTGTCATCGTCCGTCCTGAAAAGGACGCAAGCTTCCGGCGACAATCAGTGGAAGCCATCACTTGTTGCAATAGATGATGGTGGTAGCAGGATTAGCTATGGGGCCAATGCATAGTGCGGGAGGGACTCAGAGGTCAGGCTGGACTTTGAAAATGGCGCCAAATCATTGCGCTTCTTGCATGTGGGATCAGTGGACTATTTCTGTACTTTGCTAATCGAGGATGTGCTTGGGGATGTCAATACTCACCTGGTCTGTTTGTAAGAAAATCATTTCATCTGCATTTGAACTTTGTGCGTGTAACCATAAAAGCACCATTGTACCATTGGGTCGGGCAGCACCTCAGGAGACCACGGATGGGATAGAACCAAGAAGGGTCTCATCTGGAAACGTCACCTATCCATGTTCTCCAGAGTGCTGCCGGACCCGCCGAGTTACTCCAGCACTTTGTGTCCCATTTTGGCAGTTTCTTATCTCCTGTTACATAAGGGAGGGCACAATCTATTGAGGGACCCGGCTGTAAACTCTTTCTTGCCAGTGATCAGCAATAAAACGTGTTGTTTCTGCTCCTCAAGCTTCCCACCTAAATGTTTCAGGAATGTCGATGTTTCAATACAGCTGTATTTTGAGATGAGTAAAAATGTCGTGACTGTGAACTGGTGCCTCCAGCAAGGGAAAACATAACGACCAGATGAATTATTCATTACTGTTGAAACCTGCTGAGTTCAATTTGGCAATACAGCATGGAAACAGGACCTTCGGCCCACTAGGTCTATGCCAGCCATCGATCATCCTTTCACCCTAGTTTTATGTTGTCCAACTTTATCTCATCCACTCCCTACACATCAGGGTGATTAACCTACAGACCCGCACGAAGCGAGAGGAAACCGGAGCATCCAGAGGAAACCCATGCAGTTAGAGAGAGAATGCGCAAATTCCGTACAACCCCTTGAACTCAGGCCCATACACTAGGGACAGTTTTACAGAGGGACAATTAACTGGTAAACCCGTACGTCTTCGGGATGTGGAAGGAAACCGGAGTAAACCCATGTGGTCACAGGGAGATCGTGCAAACTCCACGTACAGACAGCGTCCGAGGTCAGGATCGCACCCGGGTCTCTGGAGCTGTGAGGCAGTGGCTCTACCAGCTGTGCCACTGTGGGCTAAAGGGTCAGGGGGTGGGGAGGTGGTGCCAAACCTGCAGTCCTCCCCAGCCATGATGCATGCTTACCTTCTGCTGTCTACACAGTACAGGTTTGGTTGGTGTTGTGATCATTATGTCCTGGGGAGATGGGTCACTATGAACTCCATGACATCAGGCTTCGGGACAGTTACTGGAAGCCTGCACAAGGCAGAGAGCCTGCCAGGCATGTTTCCAAGCCTCAGGAATGATGGCAGTGAAAAGGAACCCTGAGTAGCTGGCTCTGGAAGTTATTAATTTCTTAGATCATGCTCCATTAAAGAAAAAGAAGCCGGCGTGCCTTAATGACTTCCATACAGTGTCTCAGTGACTCAGGCATACACCACTGTGATGGGTGCACACAGTCCCATCACAGGTTAGCACTGGGCCTGTATTCGCTGGAGTTTAGAAGAATGAGGGGGGGACCTCATTGAAACATTCAGAATAGTGGAAGGCTTGGTTAGAGTGGATGTGGAGAGGATGTTTCCACTAGTGGGAGAGTCTAGGATTAGAGGTCATAGCCTCAGAATTAAAGGATGTTCTTTTAGGAAGGAGATGAGGAGAAATTTATTTCGTCAAAGGGTGGTGAATCTGTGGAATTCTTTGCCGCAGGCGGGTGTGGAGGCCAAGTCAGTGGATATTTTTAAGGCAGAGATAGATAGATTCTTGATTAGTACAGGTGTCAGAGGTTATGGGGAGAAGGCAAGAGAATGGGGTTGGAAGGGAGAAATAGATCAGCCACGATTAAATGGTGGAGTGGATTTGATAGGCCGAATGGCCTAATTCTACTCCTAAGACAAGACTTTAGGGCCTAATGATAGTGGATGTGAAGAGGATGCTTATATAACCATATAACCATATAACAATTACAGCACGGAAAACAGGCCATCTCGGCCCTTCAAGTCCGTGCCGAACACTTGTTTTCCCCTAGTCCCATCTACCTGCACTCAGACCATAATCCCCCATTCCTTTCCCGTCCATATACCTATCCAATTTATTTTTTCATTATAAAATCGAACCTGCCTCCACCACTTCCACTGGAAGCTCATTCCACACAGCCACCACTCTCTGAGTAAAGAGGTTCCCCTCATGTTACACTTAAACTTCTGTCCCTTAATTCTCAAGTCATGTCCTCTTGTTTGAATCGTCCCTACTCTCGATGGGAAAAGCTTATCCACGTCAACTCTGTCTATCCCTCTCATCATTTTAAAGACCTCTATCAAGTCCCCCCTTAACCTTCTGCGCTCCAAAGAATAAAGACCTAACTTGTTCAACCTTTCTCTGTAACTTAGTTGCTAAAACCCAGGCAACATTCTAGTAAATCTCCTCTGTACTCTCTCTATTTTTGAAAACCTGAATTGAAAACCTTTTTCCCAGGATGAAAAAAATAAATACTAAAGCTCATGGCTTGAAGGTGAGAGCGACAAAGTTTAAAGGCGATGTGTGAGGAGCAAGTTGGAACGCTCTGCATGGGATGTGAGAATACTGAAGACTGAAGGACAATCTTTGTTACAGATTTGTTCCATTTTCTTATCTAATGAAAGCAAGTAGTAGCTTGGATAATCCTGGGGGGGGGGGGGGGGGGGGGGGACTATTATGGCAGGCTAGATCAGTGAATATTGTACAATAACAACATTTAAAAGACATTTGAACAGGTACATGGATAGGAAAAGTTTAGATGGATATGGGCCCGATACGGGCAGATTGGACTAGTGTAGATAGGGAATATTGGTTGGCATGGAGACGTTGGGCCGAAGGGCCTGTTTCCATGCTGTATGACTATGCCTCCGAGTTACTGTAGATTAGCGAGTACATATTGCCTTTTGGGTGTTTGCTGAATAGTTCTCTCCATGTTTGTGGATTGTGGTTTGACGTGATATTTGGTGGGTAGACATTTTAAATTACCTTGCTGACTGCAATCATTTTCTCCCTGAAGCCCTGTTCTGTGCATCTTCCATGGTTCCGTGCGTCATTGCTAAAATAAACCATATTTGTTTTTTTGGAAAAGCTCAGGTCGCTCATACACAGTTGTTAATCTGATTTACGGGATCTTAAGACTTAACACACTGGAAAAGTTAATTTACTGCTGTGAGTGCTCCTGAACTTGCAAAAGTGTTAAATCATGTGTTGTCACTTCAGCGGTAAATGAGTGGCAATTGTCACGATTGAGCACACCAATGCTCTAAACAACCATTTAATGAATAATCTTGTCAAGAAGAATTTCAACTTATTTTGAAGCTCATATTTAGTCGAAATAAGTTTGTTTTTCCTGATTACATAATTGCCCATTTCCAATCTGAAAATAAATGGCAGGTTCAATAATTCATTTTTTATAAAAGACACAATGTGCCGGAGTAACTCAGCGGGTCAGGCAGCATTTCTGGAGAACATGGATAGGTGACGTTTCAGATCAGAACCCTTCTTCAGGTTGATCCGTCTGTCCTATCATTCTGAACAACGGTCCCAACCCAAAACATTGCCTATCCATGTTCTCCAGATATGTTGCCAGATCAGCTGAGTTATTCCTGCATGTTATCTTTTTTTTTGTAAACTGGTGTGCAGTTCATTGTTTCTACATGTTAATGATGAGGAGTCTGACACGGGTGTCCCAGGAGTCATTGACTCAAACAGCACGGAAACAGGCCCTTCGGCCCAACAGGAAGTTGCAGAGAGTTGTGGATGTAGCTCAGTCCATCACACAGACCAGACTCCTCACCATCGATTCCATCTACACTTCACGCTGCCTCAGAAAACCGGGCAATGTGATCATAAACCTGTCCCATCTCGGTCATTCCTTCTTCTTCCTGCTCCTGTCCGGCAGAAGGTACAGAATCTTGAAAGCACGCACCACCAGACTTAAGAACAGCTTATTTTCCTGTTATCAAGATTCTGAACGGTCCTTCCATGAGCTAGAGTAATGTCTGATTCACCTGTACCCCATTGCGGACATTGGACCTTCCCTATGTAACAAATGCTTGACAATGCTAAGAATTATACCGAATAGAGTGAATGTGGGAAGGATGTTTACAGCAATGGGAGGGTCTAGGACCAGAGGCCATAGAATAAAGGTATGCACCTTTAGAAAGATGAGGAGGAATTTCTATTCAGAGGGTGGTGAATCTGTGGAATTCATTGCCACAGGCGGCTGTGGAGGCCAAGTCAATGGATATTTTTTGAGGTGGAGATTGACAGGTTCATTATTAGTAAGGGTGTCTGTGGTTATGGGGAGAAGACAGGAGAATGGGTTGAAGGGGAAACATAGATCAGCCATGGTTGAATGGCAGAGTTGACTTAATCGCCTACTCTGTTCCTAGAACTTATGAACTATATTCTGTACCCTGTATCTTCCCGTTTACTCTACCTGTTGTACTTGAGTTTGACGATTGATGTATAAGATCATAATATCATAATATCATGAGATAGTAGAATTAGGCCATTCCGCCCATCAAGTCTACTCCGCCATTCAATCATGGCTGATCTATCTCTCCCTCCTAACCCTATTCTCCTGCCTTCTCCACATAATCTCAGATACCTCTGAAATGTTATCTGGTCTGACTGGTTAGCATACAAGACAAAACCTTTCACTGTACCTCGGTACACGTGGCAATAATAACCCTAAAGCTATACTTTATGCAGAGTCAGCCCGACCTCAACCGCTCGGTGAGTTGTCACCATTGGAAACCATCTCGGTCATCAAACATCCAGGTGTGTGGTTTTTTATGGGTTGGAAAACACGTCCGACTTTGCAAGTGCCTCGGTGCTTCAGGAGGAACACAGGCAGGATCCTGAATGATTTACCTGAAATAACACTGTTATGTAACGATTCATTATTGTTCTGATGTACACAGTGATCATCAGCAAGGTTGGCATCAGTCTAATGAGCTGTGCAGCTTTCACCTCTGCACACCTGCTATTCTAAGAAACTACCTGCACGATAACATTGGCAATACCAGGAACAGTTAATGGATGGCGCATTTTAAAAATATATATATTTTTGCTGATTCATCTCCATACGTAAATATTTTTTTGTTCATTTATCATAATAATAGCCTTTTAGTGTCCTTAATGGTGACCTTGTCTCTTTCCAAGAAAGAAAGAGTTTCCATTGTGTTAGTAGAAACACACAAATAAACTTGCCAGAGATTGATATGCAAACCATAAATTGTATTTTTGGAATAACTGCAGGTGTTAAAGCAAAACTACCTTCAGGAATTTAGTTTAGATTGGAGATTGGAGATAGAGGGCGGAAAGTCCAAGCCAATTAACCTACGTCTTTGGAGTGTGGGAGGAATTTGGAGATCCCGGAGAAAACCCATGCAGGTCACGGAGAGAACGTACAAACTCCATACAGACAAGCACCCAGAGTCAACCCGGGTCTCCGGCAGAGTAAAGCAGCAACTCTACTGCTGCACCACCGTGCATGATTGTCAATTGTCGATGAGTTTTAGTTCAGCATTGCAGCTGATTAGAAATTTAATTTGGGGCTCAGGCAGAAGAGGTCCCCGCCTGAGCCGACTGCCTCCACTTTTGCGGGGTTACATCTGCGCCAGGGTGTCACATGTTATAGTAGTAGAATTAGACTATTCGGCCCATCAAGTCTACTCCGTCATTCAATCATGGCCGATTTCTGTCTCCTAATCCCATTTTCCTGCCTTCTCCCCATGACCCATGACACCCATTCTAATCAAGAATTTATCTATCTCTACCTTAAAAATGGAAAAAAGAGTGTAGAATGTAGTTCTCAGCAATGTCGAGCATCAGTTCCAGAGACAAAGTCCAATGTCCACAATGGGGTATAGCTGAATCAGACACTACCCTAGCTTATGGAAGGACCATTCAGAAGCCTAATAACAGAGGGGAAGAAGCTGCTCCTGAGTCTGGTGGTGCATGCATTCAAGCTTCTGTACCTTCTGCCTGACGGGAGAGGGGAGAAGAAGGAGTCTGGTCTGTGTGATGGAACTGCACTGGAATGAATTTTGGAGTCAGTACAAAACAGTACGAAGAATTTGTCACACATTTAGTGCTACAGGTGCACAACCTTTTATCCGAAGTTCCAAATAACGAAAAGCTCCGAATAGCGGACATTTTTTCGGTCCTTGAAGAAAGGTCCTTGAAGACGTTCACCGAGGGCGGCCCGCAGAGGTGACAGCGGAACCTCCGGTCGGTCCTCGAAGAAAGGGGAACTAAATCCCCATTCATAAAAGAGAAGGTGAGGGTATATTGCGTGGGAGGGTTAATAATTGACAATCTGCTGCTGCCTGCCCGCTGAGTTAAAAAGTTCCCACGGTAGACTCACGATACACAGTGTATCGCGAGTCTTGCGTGGGAACTTTTTAACTCAGCGGGCAGGCAGCAGCAGATTGTCGCTCCCTTCAGTTTCACCCCACCTACACCCCTCTGCTTCCCGGCCATGTGTGTGACCCCTTCCCTCCCCTCTCCAGCTCCCCGCCCATTGCACCGGCGCGGGGCCTTTGCACTGTCTTCACGTCGGCGATGCCAGCAGGTCAGTGCCAGTCACCGGAGACGTCAGGACCAACGCGACACCGACCCCCAGGCCCACTGCAAGCACGGAGATCCCAGAGACCCACAGCCAGCAGCAGCCCAGCCCCGTTCCAACTCCAGAGGAACACGCTCCCCGTAGGGACAGAAGCTGATGGTGTGCAAGGTACGTCTTGTTCTTGGGGTTGCGGATGAGGGGCGCAGCTCGGGCTGTGACGTCTCCGGCCACCCCCCTGTACAGGAGCTGAGACTGGGAACTGTGGGGTTGTTTGCAGTTGCAGAGGGAGGGGGCACGGGCGGTACAGTTCACAGTCTCAGCTCCAGTCCAGGGGGGTGGCCGGAGACGTCAGGACCAACGGGACACCGACTGCAAGCACGGAGATCCCAGAGACTCACAGCCAGCAGCAACTCTAGCCCAGCCCTGTTCCAACTCCAGAGGAACCCGGGTTGCGGATGAGGGGGCGCAGCTCGGGCTGTGGGCGAACTGCCACTTGTCGCTGTAGCGGCCCATCGGGGAGCGGGTTCCTGTTGGTCCTGACGTCTCCGGCCACCCCCCTGGACAGGAGCTGAGAGACGTCAGGACCACCAGAAGCCGCTCCCCGATGGGCCGCTACGGCGACAAGTGACAGTTCGCCCACAGCCCGAGCTGCGCCCCCTCATCGGGACACCGACCCCCAGGCCCACTGCAAGCACGGAGATCCCAGATCAGCAACTCCAGCCCAGCCCCGCTCCAACTACAGAGGAACACGCTCCCCGTAGGAGCAGAAGCTGATGGTGTGCAAGGTACGTCTTGTTCTTGGGGTGGCGCAGCTCGGGCTGTGGGCCAACTGCCACTTGTCGCCGTAGCGGCCCATCGGGGAGCGGATTCCTCTGGAGTTGGAGGGACAGGGAGACACAGCGGCTTTTGAGAATGGTGGTCAATCACTTCCAAAGTTCTGCCCACACAGTCAGTACACCTCTCCTACACTTGTCTCCCGCACTAAGATCATCTCGCAGAGAATGATCCCAGCCTAACCCTCCCTATTCTCTCCTATTCTGCAAGAAAAAACTACATTGAAGACTCAAACTCGCGATCGAGTAACTGCCGGGATCGAGGTGCAAACTCGCGACCTTGCGGATATGAGCCGAGCACTCTACCACTGAGCCAGCCGTTAAAATCTACGCTAAAAATCTGTCTGGTCCCAAGGCTTTCGGATAAAAGGTTGTGCACCTGTACTTAGTTTAGTTTAGTTTGGAGATACAGCATGGAAACAGGCCTTTCGGCCCACCAAGTCCATCCCGACCAGCGATCCCCGCACATTAACAGTACTACCCTGCACACATTAGAGACAATTTTACATTTATACCAAGCCAATTAACTTACAAACCTGTACATCTTTGGAGTGTGGGAGGAAACCGAAGATCTCTGAGATAACCCATTCAGGTCACGGGGAGAACGTATAAACTCTGTAGTCAGGATCGAACCCGGGTCTCTGGCGCTGTAAGGCAGTAGCTGTACCTTTATTGTTAGGAAATAAACGTTGAGGCAATTCTCTTGTGCTTTGCCTTAGCAGATGTATGTAATTTGTTTTAAATAATTCATGTTTATTCACTCAAAGACGATAATGTTAATTATGACCGTTTCGCAAGATAATCTCCTTGCTGTAAAAGTCACAGGTAATTTTCCATTTTCTCACCTTCCCTGATTTTTCTTATTTCAGTCCATCAATTCAGAATGCCTAGAACACGTGGTAACAAATTGGATGGTGAAGATCTGATTATAGATCAAACTGTTCCTGCATAACAAGACTTAATTTCCCCAAGTGGATTATTTAGTGTTGGAATGACAGTGTGAGAATCATTAGCTTTACACCAACAGACAACAAGACAACTCCATGCAAAATATCAGGCTTACAAATATGCCACAATTAATTCTAAGCACAGTAGGTGTCTGCTCAGTACCTAGCATGCGTTGATTCGGCTCCAGAGTTATTACATATTAAGCTGCCTCTCTAGGGCTTTGTGTGTGATTTAGTCATCAGGGAACATTAGTGAAACTTGCCCTTTATTTACACAAAATTAGGTACTACCACCGAGTTCTGCGAACGAGTTAGCCAACCAGTCTGAAGACGGGTCTAGACCTGAAACGTCACCCATTCCTTCTCTCCGGAGATGCTGCCTGTCCCGCTGAGTTACTCCCGAGTTTTGTTTCTATCTCCTGAGTCAGTTGGTAAGTTGGATAACGGCTGTGCGCGATACGGAGTTACAAAGGGCGGTGCAGCGTCGCGGCAGGTAGAGCTGCTGCCTCACAGCACCAGAAACCCGGGTTCGTTCCTGCCCTCGGGATGCTTGGGCAGCATTAAATGCTAGTCTCTGTGGGGCGAAGGGCCTGGTTCCATGTTGTATTTCAAAAAGTCTAAACTCATCAGGTCAGGCAGTGTCTGAGGAGGGAACAAACTTGTGACATTTTGGCTTGAGTCTGAGGAAAGGTCAGCTGTCCCGACCCGACCCAGCCGGTCAGTGACTGGAAACGTCACCTGTCCATTCCTTCCACAGATGCTGCCTGACCCACAGAGTTCCTCCAGCACTTTGTTTTTTTCTGCTCGTATCTTCCAATCCAATGATGTATGCTATTGATTATTTGCATCTTGAAACTAAATTAAAGTACAGCTTATTCCTAATAGAACTGATATTATATTAACTCTGAAAATAAATAGATTTCTTCGCAGGCAGAGATCACTGAAGAAGGGACTTGACCCAAAGCGTTGTCTGTCCATTCACATTACAGCACAGAACAGTACAGCACAGGAACAGGCCCTTCGGCCCACAATGCCTATGCTGAACTTGATGCCGAGACCAACTTTGATCTGCCTGCACCTAATCCATTTCCCTCCATATCCACATGCCTATCCAAAAGCCTCTTTAAAGTCACTGTTGTATCAGATTCCACTACCACCCCTGGCAGCGCATTCTAGACATTCACCACCCACTGTGTAATAAAAAATATAATCTTTCCCTGCACATCTTAAACGTTGCCTCTGTCACCTTAAAGCTATGCAAGCACTTTGTGTTTTACTCGGGATTCCAGCATCTGCAGTTCCTTTGCATCTCAAATGTAAGTCCTTCTTAATGACCCATTTTCAGTTCATATCCTGGCTTATGTGGTTACAACCGTGTAAGTGGTAATGATGCAGATATGACTGAGGCAGGAGCAAAGAGCACTGAATATCCACATTATGCATTTATGCAATGACTCCTACACTTGAGAGCAGAGCTGGCTCCATAGGTACAACAGTGTTTGCTTTGTAGGCTCCTGTCTGGCTGGCACTTACAACTAACTCTCTTTCTCAGCCAACAGGTTTGTGCAAAGCCTATTGCATGCAGATTTTAGTTTAGTTCAGTTTAGAGATACAGCGTAGAAGCAGGCCCTTCGGCCCACCGAGCCCACTCTGACTAGCGATCCCCCTATACATAACTCTATCCTGCACACTAGGGACAATTTACTGAGGTTAATTAACCAACAAACCCGCACGTCTTTGGGATGTGGGAGGAAACCGGAGCAACTAGAGAAAACCGACGCGGTTTCAGGGAGAATGTACAAGCTGCATATAGATAGCACCAGTAGTCAGGATCGAACCTGGGTCTCTGGCACTGTAAGGCAACAACTCTACTGCTGCGCCACTGTGCCACCCCAGATTTGAGACTGTCTCTTAGTAGTTGGAGATTTAAATGCTTAGAACATGGGATCAGGGGGAACCAGCCACTGCTCGTGCTTTCTCCCTACAATTCCCCTAATTTCCCCCAGGATTGTAGATTAAATTCCTTGACTGCCCATTGCAAGCAGCATGTGCGCAAAGTCTTAAAGATGTTTAAAAATGATCACATTTACAGCACTTTTGATTATTAGTTGTAAAACCCGGGCTTTTTTTTGTCATAGATAGACACAACTGCTGGAGTAACTGCTGGGGCAGACAACATCTCTAAAGAAAAAGGATGGGTGACACCTGAGGAAGGACCCTGACCCAAACATCACCAATCCATGTTCTCCAGTGATGCTGCATCACCCGCTGAGTTACTCCAGCACTTTGAGTCTCTCTTTGGTATATACCAGCATCTGCTGTTCTTTGTTTCTATTTTTTGTGTGTAATGTGTTTGGTTGAATTGATTGACTGATTTATTGTTAGATATAACATCGATACAGGCCCTTCAGTCCACTGACGGGGTCAAGGAAAGAGCGTTCACGTCGCGGCCCTGTTTCAACCAATCTTTCCACCACCACGCACAAGACGCACAAGAAGTGCAAGACAGACACCATTGTGCAGATGCCGAGAAGTGTGTTCAGCTCTGGCTGAACAACTTCTAATCTTGTGTGTGGACTCGATAAGAAGAAGAAGAGTCCACTGACCATTGATCACCCATTCACACTAGTAATCCAACTTTGTCACCCACTCCCTACATACTAGGGCCATGTACTGAGGAAAATTAACCTACAAACCTGCACATCTTTGGGATGCCGGAGATATAGAACTAGTGTGATCGATGGTCGGTGTGGACACGGTGGACTGAAGGGCCTGTTTCCAGGCTGTATCTTTCAATCAGAAAATCGTTCTGGATCCTAGGCTTAACGCTGAATTGGAGAAACATTCCAATGCCGAGGCAAGGCACTGTGACATGGGTGTAAACCTCATGCACGTTACACAGAGATCTTGTTATTAACCCAATTTTACAACCACTCGCAGGTACGCTGGTGTTAGTGTTAAACAAACAAGTTCAACACTCCAAAATAGGTTGAAACCAATTTCTAGATAAATAATTCAAGATAAAAGGATGTGGTACAGGCCTCGAGAAACATGATAACACGTGTAAGGAATCAGACCGAACGAAACGCATTTTGATCAGATTAAGGGACTAGGATTTCATTCACAAAACTGCGCAGACTGAGAAATCACATTCTTTGCAGCTGAAAGTAACTTGGGGAATAGATTATTTTAAAAAGCAGATTTGTATTTTTGGGATGTTTAGTTGTATAAACTTGTGAAAACAGAAATCAAGGTATTTTAGAAAGCAGTATTGTATTTAGTTTATTGTCGCATCAGCAGAAAGACTATACGTGTTACAATTAAGCCGTCCACAGTGTACAGGTAGATGATAAAGGGAATAACATTTAGTGCAAGATAAAGTCCAGTAGCATTCGATTAAAGATAGTCCGACAGTCTCCAATGAGGTAGATGGTAGGTCAGGACTGCTCTCTAGTTGCTGAGGGGAAGCGGAGCTAGTTAAACATGTGATAATAGAAATCGAGATATGGAAAATCCTCGTTTTTACAGGCCTTTTAATACGAGATTTTGGTTATAGTGGACGGACCTGCCAACCTTCACTGCCAGGCCACACCTGCAAAGATACCCCCTGCACGCACTGCCTCCTCCTCTCCCGTGCAAGTCACCGCCGCCTGTATTGATGAATCAAGACCTTGGTGCTTTGTAGGTCGGGGCAGGTAAGGCTTTTATTTTAATGTTTCAGCTGAAAAGAGGCAGCTCTGTCATTGCAGTTCTTGCCCAGCCTGAACTTTATTGTTGGATCTCCACACATGAAATGCAGTACATTACACTCGGTTATGGCAGACAATCGGCAGTAACGGACATCATCCCACCCCCTTCCCCCCACACCCCCCCCCCCCCCCACCCCCCCCCACCCCCCCCCACCCACCCCTCCCTTCTGCAATGCTCCATTATAACGAGGGTTTACTGGATTGGAAGTCCCTCTAAATACCAAGAGCAAGTTCGGCAGAATTACCTTATTTATCACCAAGCATTGGAAATCTGTGCACTTCAAAGCCATTTCGCTTTTCACTTTGTATAAATGGTGTTTCCTTTAATTTACTCCAAATGCAAAAAAAGTATATATATATATATATTTGGGACCCAGTAATCAGAGTGTTGTGTTTCATTTCAATATGTTTAATGGAGTATTTTTGTCATTTCTCTGCTTTTGATTATTCTGAAGCATTTGTGCATGGTATTGCAATCTTTCTTAAGCTTTTTCATTATTCTTTAACAACCTTATAAAAATTATTTTGGGTAGATTAAATTGCACAGATCAGCGCTTTAATAAAATAAAATGAATAGCGCTGCTCTTGTACCCTGTTCTTTCCTCCCTGAAGACTCATTTACGTGGGACATGTTACATTTGGGAGACGAGCTATTCTTTGTTGTAACAGAATACTACGGCATGTGGCCATTACTGACAAATTAATAGAGTGTTTGAAGAATTGCTCCTTTATTATTCATAAGCTGAAGGAATATAATACAGTAATAGTTAGTGAAGTTATATACGTCTCTCTGTCAGGATCGAGATTTGCTCCATAAAGCCTCAAATAGAAATACTATTTTCAGCAGTAGACTTTCCACAGCACTAATTATTATTGAACCCATGCAGTGGATTGTGTCAAAGTGCATAGTTTCTGTGAGATGTGAGTTTCGTGAGGTAATCTGAATTTGTACATTAGCAACTTTATTCACAAGTGTGTAGGCAGGAACTGCAGATGCTGGTTTATACCCTGCTGGTTATCCCTCTCGTTAGCACATCTTCCCCAGCCAACAATGCACCATTGTGGGCTCCATCCTTCCTGAAGTCATCTGTTGCCAGCCCTGTTTTGTTCTGGCCTTTCTCTATCTTTCAGTCTGCGGGAAGGGTTTCAACCCGAAACTTCACCTATTGCTTTTCTCCAGAGATGCTGCCTGACCCGCTAAGTTTCTCCAGCACTTTATACGTATCTATCTGACTGGGATCCTGAGTCTGAAGAAGGGTCTCGATGTGAAACATCTCCTATCCATGTTCTGCATAGATGCTGCCTGACCCGCTGAGTTACTCCAACACTTTGTGCTGCACCCGCTTTATGTTCTTTACTCAAGTGTTGAATCTTCTTTCTATTTTAGTAACATGACAAGATTTCAAGTTGATTACATTTAAGGTGGTGCTCTCTGTGAGGTAGGATATGGACATTTATCATCTCACCACTGCACAATAATCTGCTGGAGCAGCTTTCCTACACTTTGAAGAACTCGTTCTATTTTCTTGGGGGCATTGAGATAAGACAGAGACATCAGACAGCCTCTGGCGAAAACCCTTGCGGGTCACGGGGAGAATGTACAAACTCCCTACAGACAGCAACCAGAGTCATTATCATACCCGGTTCTCTGGCACCGTAAAGCACCAACTCTACCGCTGCACCGCCATGCTGACCCTAAGAAATTACTAATGGACAATTATTTCCCAGCAACTGACCTGTCCTCTCACCAACTAAAGAGCAATCCTGACCTCCCATCTATCTCATTGGGGTCCCTCAGACTATCTTTAATCTGACATTATCTAGCACTAAATGTTATTCCCTTAATCCTGTATCTGTACACTGTGGGCGGCCTGATTGTAAATATGTACAGTCTTTCCGCTGACTGCATCGCACTCAAGCAAAAGCTTTTCACTGCATGTGTAAGAAGGAACTGCAAAGTGCTGGAGTAGCTCAGCAGGTCAAGCAGCATCTCTGGAGAAAAGGAACAGGTGACGTTTCGGGTCGAAACCCTACTCCAGACTGAAAATCAGGGGAGAGGGAAACTAGAGATATGAAATGGTTCAGAACAAATCAGCCACCACCGATGTAATTTTAATTAATTCAGTCAGCACCGATGACCAAGTCTAACTTTTCACTGTACCTCACTGCACTAAGCTAAGCTAACTAAGACACAAATTAAGACACCATCCTGGCCACTCACTCATCTCCCTGCTACCTTCAGGTAGAAGGTACAGGAGCCTGAAGACTGCAACAACCAGGTTCAGGAATAGCTACTTCCCCACAGCCATCAGGCTATTAAACCTGGCTCGGACAAAACTCTGATTATTATGAACCCATTTTCTGTTATTTGCACTTTATCAGTTTATTTATTCATGTGTGTATATATTTATATTATGGTATATGGACACACTTATCTGTTTTGTAGTAAATGCCTACTATGTTCTGTGTGCTTAAGCAAAGCAAGAATTTCATTGTCCCATACAGGAACACATGACAATAAACTCACTTGAACTTGAACTTGAATTTCAGAACAATAAATTATTTTAGACTGAATGAATTAAAATTACAGCTGCGAATTAAGCAGTGTGAGGCAGCAGCATGAATGTGCTCTGAAAGGTTTGAAATCATCTTGTCTATGAACTTCAGAGGTCAACATCCATGGATCTATATGGAGAATGCACATCTGAACTGTTCATACAATTTGCAAATATACCTCGACATTCCTATACAGTAGATAGATCACTGCTGCCATCTTGTGCGTGTAAGCTTGTATAGATAACTAAACTCAAACAGCCGCTGTGAAGAGATTTATCATGATGCTAAGATATTATTTCCACCGCTAAATATTGTAGAGTTCACTGCCCAGTACTTCATGAATTGACCCTTGAAATGTTTCCATTGATTATGTCAATTTTATTTGAAAGTACATAAAATACTTTCCAGTTCTATTGGTAGTATTTTGCATCAAAACTAAATGCAAACCTTTGTATTTATTTTTGCATCCACTAAATTAAATGCAAAGTATTTAAAATACAAAATGGTGGCGCAAGGGTAGAGGTGTCAGGGACCCAGGTTCGATCCTGACTACGGGTGCTGTCTGTATGGAGTTTGTATGTTATCCTTGTGACCTGCATGGATTTTCTCCGAGATCTTTGGTTTCCTCCAACAGTCCAAAGAAGTACAGGCTTGGCGATTAGCTTTTCTTACACTGCCAAAATGGGTGGCACAGTGGCTCAGCTGGATTAGCTGTTGCCTCACGGCGCTAGAAACCCAGGTTCGATCCTGACCTCGGGCGATGTTTGTGTGGAGTTTGCTCGTTCTTTCTGTGCCTACGTGGTTTTCCTCCGGGTGCTCCGGTTTCCTTCTAAATTGCCCTTAGTGTGTACGGAGTGGATGTGAAAGTGGGATAACAAGGCACTAGTGTGAATGGGTGATCGATGGTCGGCATGGACTAGGTAGGTCAAGATGGATCTCTAAACCAAAGCTAACTCATCTGTGTTAGCCGGCCTGTTGTACTGAATGGGTCACATTTAAGATGATGTTCACCTGCATGAAATCCCTGACATCAAAATCATCTCGCTGTCAACTGCATTGATTACATGGTTGCCACATGTTGCCTTTGGGAGCAAGGTAAAACCAATAGTAATTACCACATCTGTATTTTGCAAATACAATTTAATGCAGAGCATTAAAACATAATGATTAATAACCAATTGAGCTCCTTGTGGGACAGACCTAATAAAAATGAATTACTCTCTGAATTTATACGATGCTATTAATGGGAAGTACCACCTCCCACTCATTAACAGAAATATTTTACGAGGAACTTCTGCATACATTCCTACCACTAATGAATCTTCTCCACGGCGTGCAAGGAAATTGATTCAGTCATGAATATGTTTTAATAATCTCTTTTATTTTAAACTCTCATCAACTGTTACATAATACAATTGAAGATAGACAAAACTCAGTCTGAAGAAGGGTCTCAACCCGAAACAGCACCCATTCCTTCTATCAATAGAGTGTAGACAATAGACAATAGGTGCAGGAAAAGGCCATTCGGCCCTTCGAGCCAGCACCGCCATTCAATGTGATCATGGCTGATCATCCACATTCAGTACCCCGTTCCTGCCTTCTCCCCATATCCCCTGACTTTGTTATCTTTAAGAGGATGCTGCCTGTTCTGCTGAATTACTCCCAGTATTATGTGTCTATCGTCGGTGTAAACTACCATCTGCAGTTCCTTCCTACACATTATATAGTTGATTGAAAGTGTAACTTCAAAATTCGGCAAGGGAAAGTTTTTTGTCCCATTTATCATATTGAATCAACTGGTAACGCTAACTTTGTGTGATTGTAATGTCTTGTAGATGTTATGTACATTTGCTTGTTTTAATTCATCCATACAGAAAGAACCCATTGATTCCCTTGCTGCTGCCTCCAATTTCTTGATACTGGAGCTTTCTTCTATTTAGAAGGATGAGGGGGACCCTCATTGAAACTTACCGAATAGTGAAAGGCTTGGATAGAGTGCAGGCAGAGAGAATGTTTCCACTAGTGGGAGAGTCTAGGACCAGAGGTCATAGCCTCAGGATAAAAGGACGTACATTTAGGAAGGAGATGAGAAGGAATTTATTTAGTCGGAGGGTGGTGAATCTGTGGAATTCATTGCCACAGACGACTGTGGAGGCCAAGTCAATGGATATTTTTAAGGCAGAAATTGACAGATTCGGGATTGGTGATGGTATCAGGGGCTTTGGGGCGAAGGCAAGGGAATTGAATTGAGCGGGAAAGATAGATCACCCATGATTGAATGGCAGAGTAGACTTGATGGGCCGAATAGCCCAAATCTACTCCTAGAACTTATGAACTTTGCTCTGCATTTCTCCATTTGACCACTTTCTACAAGAAGATTAAGCATCTTGGACCTAAACTCTCTAGAGATTGAAAGAATGAGTCATAGAGTTCTGGAGCTATAGAGCAGACAATGGGCTCTTCAACCCATCATGTCCATGCTACTCATTTTTCTTGCATTAGGACCGCATCCCTCGATGCCTTGGAGGCACGAGGAGCTGTAGACGCTGGAACATTCAGCAAAAAGGAAAGTGCTGGGGAAAGGTCCTGAGCCAAAACTTTGGTTCAATACCTCTACAGATGCTGTAGAAACAAAGAACTACAGATGCTGACTTACAAACGAAAGCACAAAGCGCTGGAGTAACCCAGCATGTCAGGCTGCATCTCCGGAGAATGTGAATAGGTGAGGTCTCGGGTAGGGACCCTTCTTCAGACAGATGAAAGCTCACGATGTGAAAAACATCGCATATCCATGTTCTCCAGTAATGCCGCGTGAGCCACACCAACCCTTTGTGTCATCCCCTACAGATGCTGTCTGACCCACTGAGTTCGTCCAGCACTTTGTATTTGGTTCAAGATTCCAGCATCTGTGAGTCTCTTGCGTCTCCAGTGAATGCTACATCTCTTCTCAGTATTGTTTCTGCTGACTAGTATCTGATTTGTTGTTTCCAGAAACTTGGAAGATCTAAAGTTAACCTCTGTTTTACTTCCAGTACATCAAGCGTGTGTTTCTGTGAACAGATAAAGCACTAAATGCAACTTGGCATTCAGAAGCAGATTATTGTTTCAAATTACTTTAATTGCCCAATGTGAGCATATATATTCCTTGAATCATTTTGATTTTGTAAATCTTTTTGGGCAATTCTGTGCAGGATATCATAAGTTAATTTGATTTTTTTCTACTGTGACAGGTGCCATATTCCATGCTTCCCACTGCAACATCTCACAGGAGTGGGTTTTAGTGCATTGTAAAGTAAACACTTTCTTCCTACGCCGATGGCAACCAGCGATTAAGCATTCTCTTGAGCTTGTTCCACTCTGCTGTTTGACTTATAAGCTAAAATATTTCAATAACGCTCCAGGGACACATTAACCAAATGCATCAATGCCCGCTTTCATGAAGATGTGTTCTGATTTAACAGGGCTGCCAGAAAGTATCTGACATTTGCTCTACCGTTTTCCATATCAAGTAATTATTGATATAGTGTACCATCGTAAGCATTGGAAACTCTTAGAACATAATACATTGGACCAGAGTTAGACCGTTCAGCCCATCGAGACTTTGGAAGGGGTAGGATAGGGACCCACAATCCCGTTTATATCAACGGGATGATGGTGGAAAGGGTCAAGAACTTCAAATTCCTGGGCGTGCATATTTCCGAAGATCTCTCCTGATCCCAGCACACTGATGCAATTATAAAGAAAGCACATCAGCGCCTCTACTTCCTGAGAAGATTACGAGAGTCGGGATGTCAAAGAGGACTATCTCGAACTTCTACAAGTGCACAATAGAGAGCATGCTGACTGGTTGCATCGTGGCGTGGTTCGGCAACTTGAGCGTCCAGGAGCGGAAAAGAATGCTGAAAGTTGTGACCACTGCCCAGTCCATCATTGGCTCTGACCTCCCCACCATCGAAGGGATCTATTGCAGTCGCTGCCAGTATCATCAAGGACCCACACCATCCTGGCCACACACTCATCTCTCTGCTGCCATCAGGTAGAAGGTACAGGAGCCTGAAATCAGGTACTTCCAAGTTCAGGAACAGCTTCTTCCCCACAGCCATCAGGCTATTAAACTCACCATCAAACAAACTCTGAGCAATAGCAGCCTATTGCCCTTTATCTGTTTATTTATGTGTGTATATATGGTCTATGCTATACAGACACACCGAACTGTTCTGTATTTATGCTTACAATACTCTGTTGTACTGCAGCAAGCAAGAATTTCATTGTCCTATCTGGGACACATGACAATAAACTCTCTTGACTTGACTTGACTAAATATTGTTATAGCACCTGCCTCAACTACCTCTTCTGGCAGCTCCATATACCCACCATATACCCACCACTCTCTGTGTGAAAAAGCTGGCCCTCAGATTCCTATTAAAATCTTTTCTCTGGATCAGTTTCTGGTCTTTCTTAACAGTGTTTCCAGTCTCTGTGCCTTTCTGTGTTCAACTTGCTGCATATCAATGAGCCAGAATCAGAGCCAGCTTCGGTTTGTCAACAAGGAATAGCATTTAAGGTGGCCATGTACTGAAACTGTTTACAGACTGAAGTAACAGGCACTGCAGAAATAACGATGGCAATAATTAGTTCCTCATTTTTCTTTTTATTGGAACAAAAAGTTTCTGAAGATTTTCCCTTGGGATTTTCGATTCTTCCCAAGTCCTGGCTGTGAGAGTAAGATACCGTCAGTGTGGATTTCTGTCGATGGCCATACTTTGGCACACAAAATTCTTGGTGCAGAACATAGAAAATTACAGACACAAAATGCTGGAGTAAGTGAGCTGGTCAGGCAGCATCTCTGGAGAACATGGATAGGTGATGTTTTGGGTCTGGATCCTTCTTCAGTCTGAAGGATTCTGACCCAATATGTCACCTATCCATGTTCTCCACAGATGCTACCTGACTTGCTCAGTTACTCCAGCACTTTGTGTTTTCTTTGTAAACAAGTTCCTGCAGTTCCGTGTTTCTGCATGGAAAAGTACAGCACAGGAACAGGCCCTTCGGCTCGCGATGTCTGTACCAAACATGGTCAAGACCAACTTTTACATGCCTACATCTAATCCATATTCCATACATATCCATGTGCCTATCCAAAAGTCTGTTAAACACCACTATCGTATCTGGTTCCAGCACCACTCCTGCAGCATATGCTAGCATCTGTGTATAAAAAAACTTGCCCTGCACATCTCATTTAAACTTTGTTCCTCTCACCTTAAAGGTATACCTAAGTCATAAGGTCAAAGGTGATAGGAGTAGAATTAGGCAATTCGGCCCATCAAGTCTACTCCGCCATTCAATCATGGCTGATCCATCTCTCCCTCCTAACCCCATTCTCCTGCCTTCTCCCCATAAATCTCTGACATCTGTACGAATCAAAAATCTATCTATCTCTGCCTTAAAAATATCCACTGACTTGGACTCCACAGGCTTCTGTGACAAGGAATTCCACAGATTCACCACCTTCTGACTAAAGAAATGTCTCTTCATATCCTTTCTAAAAGAACGTCCTTTAATTCTGAGGCTACGACCTCTAGTCCTAGACTCTCCCACTAGTGGAAACATCCTATGCACATCCACTCCATCCATGAATGTGGCATGAGTGTGATCTTGCTCTCACCACGCTGAACCATCAAGTCATATGTTTTCTCTTTTCACTGCAATAGGCAAGGAATGTTGAGAGTGTTGATGTATGATTTTAGAAAGAATCTGTAAACGAAGTGAACATCATTGACACATTGAATGGTAGAGGCAGATACAATAGTTGCACTTGAGAGGTTGGAGAAACTTGGATTATTTTCCACTAGCCCATCTGAGATTTAATGGTACTTTATTGTCATTAATGCACAGCATAGTGACATTATTTTTGCATAGCTCACATGTGCAGGATTTGCCATATTTTGGTGCCATTTGCAAAAAGAAAAAGTCCGGTCAACAGTCTGCTCAACATGCTGCTTGAGGGGTGAACTGATTGAAATTGAGATTTGTACATCTTGGGCTCACTATCCAATGTCACTGCCCATTCCCCCTTCCTCCATCCCCTTCCATCTATGTCCCTCTTTCTACATTCACTCCTCTTCTCTCATTATCAACCCTCCTTTGTTTCTGTGTTTCCTTCAGTTCCTTTTTGCCCATCCACCTGCATATCAAAAAGCCCTCTTCACTTGTATCCACCTATCACTTGCCAGACTTTGTCCCGCCCTCACCACTCTTCCAGCTTTTTCCCCTCCCCCCCCCCCCCCCCCCCCCCCACCACTCTCCCCCTCCTCCTCCCATCATTACAATCAGTCTGATGAAGTGTCCCGACCCAAAACATCACTTATCCATATCCTCCAGAGATACTACCTGACCTGCTGAGTTAATCCAGCACTTTGTCCTTTCACAAAAGTCCAGCTTATGCAATTCCTTGTCTCCACATTGAGTGTTAGTTTTATATTTTATTCTCTCTGGATCGTTGGCGGCACAATGGTGTAACGGTAGAGTTGCTGCCTTACGGCGCCAGAGACCTGGGTTCGATATACTGACCTTACGGAGTTTGCACGTCCTCACAGGGTCCACTTGGGTTTTCTCTGGGTGCTCAGGTTTCCTCCCATGCTCCAGAGAAGTACAGGTTTGTGGGTTGATTGACTTTGGTAAGTTGTAAAATTGTCCCTGTTGTGTAGGATAGTGCAAGTGTATGGGGCAATCGCTAGTTGGCATGGACTCAGTGGGCCAAAGGTCTGTTTCTGCGGTATATCTCTAAAGTCTAACTCGTAAGAGCTAAAACACTGGATTTGACTATTTTATTGGGCTGCCAGTTTTGCCAGCTGGCCTTTTGCCTGTTGAAACGTTGGCCAACAAATTGTGAATGAAGTGTTGTTCTACACCCTCACACTGTCAATGTATTCACTAACAAAGCACAGTTGAAGGGATTGATGGCATCATATCTCATCTATGGAGGTACTTCAGATTTCTTATATTGTACGTGTGATGATTTTTCACATTTAAAATCGGGGCATAGAGTATATGCACCAAGAGGTCATGATGCAGCTTTATGGGACCTATGGTTGTGCTGCATTTGGAGGGACTGTGTGCAGTTCTGATCGTCCCCGTTACAGGAAGGATGTAGAGGCTTTGGAGAGCGGCAGAAGAGGTTTACCAGAGTCTGAACCCAAAATGTCAATAGACAATAGACAATAGATGCAGGAGTAGGCCATTCAGCCCTTCGAGCCAGCACCGCCATTCAATGTGATCATGGCTGATCATCCCCAATCAGTACCCCATTCTGGCCTTCTCCCCATATCCCCTGACTCTGCTATCTTTAAGAGCCCTATCTAGCTCTCTCTTGAAAGTATCCAGAGAACCGGCCTCCACTGCCCTCTGAGGCAGAGAATTCCACAGACTCACAGATTCTCTCTGTGAGAAAAAGTGTTTATGCATCTCCGTTCTAAATGGCTTACCCCTTATTCTTAAACTGTGGCCTCTGGTTCTGGACTCCCCCAACATCGGGAACATGTTTCCTGTCTTTAGCGTGTCCAAACCCTTAACAAACCCTCTCATCCTTCTGAACATCAGAGTGTACAAGCCCAGCCGCTCCATTCTCTCAGCATATGACAGTCCCGCCATCACGGGAATTAACCTGGTGAACCTACGCTGCACTCCCTCAATAGCAGGAATGTCCTTCCTCAAATTAGGGGACCAAAACTGCACACAATACTCCAGGTGTGGTCTCACTAAGGCTCTGTACAACTGCAGAAGGACCTCTTTGCTCCTATACTCGACTCCTCCTGTTATAAAGGCCAACATGCCATTCGCTTTCTTCACTGCCTGCTGTACCTGCATGCTTACTTTCATAGGCTGATGAACAAGGACCCCAGATCCCGTTGTACTTCCCCTTTTCCCAACTTGACGCCATTCATATAGTAATCTGCCTTCCTGTTTTTGCTACCAAAGTGGATAACCTCACATTTATCCACATTAAACTTCATCTGCCATGCATCTGCCCACTCCCCCAACTTGTCCAAGTCTCCCTGAATTCTCATAGCATCCTCCTCACAATTCACACTGCCACCCAGCTTTGTGTCATAATAATAATATAATAATGCATTTTATTTGCTGGCGCCTTTCTGGACACCCAAGGACACCTTACAGGACATAAAATCACAATACATTTATCAATATTAAAATCAAGTTGATTAAAAACAAAAAACAAAAAAAACCAGAAAATACACAAAACATTTTAAGTCATTAAAATCAGGGTGAAGATGGTGGAAGTTATGTCGGGTATGCTAATCTAAACAGCTGTGTTTTGAGTTGTGATTTGAATTGATCGATAGTGTCCAGGTGACGGATGGGAGGTGGGAGAGTGTTCCAGAGAAGTGGGGCAGAGCAGCTGAAGGCTCTGGCACCCATGGTGCTGAGTCTAAATGTGGGGACAGTTAAAATTGCAGCTGAGGAGGAACGAAGTGACCGGGAAGGAGTGTATGGTAGCAGCAGGTCAGAGAGGTATTGGGGAGCAAGGTGGTGTAGGGCTTTGAAGGTCAGCAGTAAAATCTTGTAGTTAATCCGGTGGTGCACAGGGAGCCAGTGGAGCTGAGTGAGGATGGGTGTGATGTGGTCCGATGATCTGGTGCGGGTGATGATCCGGGCTGCAGAGTTCTGAATGCATTGGAGGTGATGAAGAAGTTTATTGGAGGTGCAAGTGAGGAGGGCGTTGCAGTAATCGATGCGGGATGTGACCAGAGCGTGGATGAGGACTTTTGTATTGTTTTTGGAGAGGGAGGGGCGGAGTCTGGAGATGTTGCGGAGATGAAAGTATGCAGAGCGTGTGATATTGCTGATGTGGGGGCCAAAGGAAAGTGTACTGTCCAGAATGACGCCGAGACTTTTGACATGGGAGGAGGTGGGTATGGGTGAGCCATCAACTGAAATGGTGAACGGGTGGGTTTTGGAGAGTGTGGATTTGAGCCAATTAGCATGATTTCTGTTTTATTTCCATTGGGTTTTAGAAGGTTGTGTGACATCCAGTTGCTGATAGCTTGAAGACAGGTGGTGAGGGCAGTTGGGGGAAGGGAGGTGTTTGGTTTTGTGGAGAGGTAAAGTTGTGTATCATCGGCGTAGCAGTGAAAATTGATTCCAAAATGATGGAGAATATTGCCAAGAGGTTGAATAAAGATGATAAAAAGCAGTGGCCCCAGCACCGATCCCTGAGGAACACCATGGGTGACTGTGGCAGTTGTGGATGTGACTTTATTTCCCTGGATGAACTGTCATCTGCATATTTGCTAATGTTACTTTGAATCCCTTCATCCAAATCATTGATGTATATTGTAAATAGCTGCGATCCCAGCACCGAGCCTTGCGGTACCCCATTAGTCACTGCCTGCCATTCTGAAAGGGACCCGTTAATCCCTACTCTTTGTTTCCTGTCTGCCAACCAATTTTCCATCCATGTCAGCACTCCACCCCCAATACCATGTGCCCTAATTTTGCCCACTAATCTCCTATGTGGGACCTTATCAAATGCTTTCTGAAAGTCCAGGTAAACTATATCCACTGACTCTCCCATGTCCATTTTCCTAGTTACATCTTCAATCTACATATAGATTGGGTGAATCAAATTGGCAGGGGTGCTGAGGAAGAGGATTTTTTGGAATGTATGCGGGATAGTTATCTAAATCAACATGTAGAGGAACCAACGAGAGAGCAGGCTATTTTAGACTGGGTATTGAGTAATGAGGAAGGGTTAGTTAGCAGTCTTGTTGTACGTGCCCCCTTGGGCAAGAGTGACCATAATATGGTTGAGTTCTTCATTAGGATGGAGAGTGACATTGTTAATTCAGAAACAATGGTTCTGAACTTAAAGAAAGGTAACTTTGAGGGTATGAGACGTGAATTGGCTAAGATTGACTGGCAATTAATTCTAAAAGGGTTGACGGTGGATATGCAATGGAAGACATTTAAAGACTGCATGGATGAACTACAAAAATTGTTCATCCCAGTTTGGCAAAAGAATAAATCAGGGAAGGTAGTGCATCCGTGGATAACAAGGGAAATCAGGGATAGTATCAAAGCGAAGGATGATGCGTACAAATTAGCCAGAAAAAGCAGCATACCGGAGAACTGGGAGAAATTCAGAGACCAGCAGAGGAGGACAAAGGGCTTAATTAGGAAAGGAAAAATAGATTATGAAAGAAAACTGGCAGGGAACATAAAAACTGACTGCAAAAGTTTTTATAGATATGTGAAAAGAAAGAGATTAGTTAAAACAAATGTAGGTCCCTTGCAGTCAGAAACAGGTGAGTTGATCATGGGGAACAAGGATATGGCGGACCAATTGAATAACTACTTTGGTTCCGTCTTCACTAAGGAAGACATAAATAATCTGCCGGAAATAGCAGGGGACCGCGGGTCAAAGGAGTTGGAGGAATTGAGTGAAATCCAGGTTAGCCGGGAAGTGGTGTTGGGTAAATTAAATGGATTAAAGGCCGATAAATCCCCAGGGCCAGATAGGCTGCATCCCAGAGTACTTAAGGAAGTAGCTCCAGAAATAGTGGATGCATTAGCAATAATCTTTCAAAACTCTTTAGATTCTGGAGTAGTTCCTGAGGATTGGCGGGTAGCAAACGTAACCCCACTTTTTAAGAAGGGAGGGAGAGAGAAAACGGGGAATTACAGACCAGTTAGTCTAACATCGGTAGTGGGGAAACTGCTAGAGTCAGTTATTAAAGATGGGATAGCAGCACATTTAGAAAGTGGTGAAATCATTGGACAAAGTCAGCATGGATTTACAAAAGGTAAATCATGTCTGACGAATCTTATAGAATTTTTCGAGGATGTAACTAGTAGCGTGGATAGGGGAGAACCAGTGGATGTGGTGTATCTGGACTTCCAGAAGGCTTTCGACAAGGTCCCACATAAGAGATTAGTTTACAAACTTAAAGCACACGGCATTGGGGGTTCAGTATTGATGTGGATAGAGAACTGGCTGGCAAACAGGAAGCAAAGAGTAGGAGTAAACGGGTCCTTTTCACAATGGCAGGCAGTGACTAGTGGGGTACCGCAAGGCTCAGTGCTGGGACCCCAGCTATTTACAATATATATTAATGATCTGGATGAGGGAATTGAAGGCAATATCTCCAAGTTTGCGGATGACACTAAGCTGGGGGGCAGTGTTAGCTGTGAGGAGGATGCTAGGAGACTGCAAGGTGACTTGGATAGACTGGGTGAGTGGGAAAATGTTTGGCAGATGCAGTATAATGTGGATAAATGTGAGGTTATCCATTTTGGTGCCAAAAACAGGAAAGCAGACTATTATCTAAATGGTGGCCGACTAGGAAAAGGGGAGATGCAGCGAGACCTGGGTGTCATGGTACACCAGTCATTGAAAGTGGGCATGCAGGTGCAGCAGGCAGTGAAGAAAGCGAATGGTATGTTAGCTTTCATAGCAAAAGGATTTGAGTATAGGAGCAGGGAGGTTCTACTGCAGTTGTACAGGGTCTTGGTGAGACCACACCTGGAGTATTGCGTACAGTTTTGGTCTCCAAATCTGAGGAAGGACATTATTGCCATAGAGGGAGTGCAGAGAAGGTTCACCAGACTGATTCCTGGGATGTCAGGACTGTCTTATGAAGAAAGACTGGATAGACTTGGTTTATACTCTCTAGAATTTAGGAGATTGAGAGGGGATCTTATAGAAACGTACAAAATTCTTAAGGGGTTGGACAGGCTAGATGCAGGAAGATTGCTCCCGATGTTGGGGAAGTCCAGGACAAGGGGTCACAGCTTAAGGATAAGGGGGAAATCCTTTAAAACCGAGATGAGAAGAACTTTTTTCCCACAGAGAGTGGTGAATCTCTGGAACTCCCTGCCACAGAGGGTAGTCGAGGCCAGTTCATTGGCTATATTTAAGAGGGAGTTAGATGTGGCCCTTGTGGCTAAGGGGATCAGAGGGTATGGAGAGAAGGCAGGTACGGGATACTGAGTTGGATGATCAGCCATGATCATATTGAATGGCGGTGCAGGCTCGAAGGGCCGAATGGCCTACTCCTGCACCTAATTTCTATGTTTCTATGTTTCTATCCTCAAGAAATTGTAGTGTGGAGTTTGCATGTTCTCCTTGTAACCGTGTTCTATGTAAGATTCCAGCATCTGCAGTTCCTTGTGTCTATGTCAATATTTCTTTCCTGGTTTTAGTCTTTTTAATAGTTTAGGATTGCCATCTAGTGGTTCGAAAACAAAGCAACTTAAGAAAGTTAGAAACAAACTGGAGTAACTCAGTGGGACAGGCAGATTCTCTGTAGAAAAAGGATGGGTGACGTTTCAGGTCGGGAAGAAGGGTCCCGACCCGAAACATCACCTATTCCTTTTCTCCAGAGATGTTGCCTGACTTGCTGAGTTACTGCAGCACTTTATGTACATCTTTGTACAAACCCGCATCTGCAGTTCATTGTTTTTCACAACTGAAGAAAGTGTTTGAAGTAACAAAGATAAGGAAGTTGAGAACCTTTGCAGATAACTTTTTAACCCCGGAATAACCAGATGTATAATAACCTGATAATTAAAAGAAGATTTATTAATTTAAAGCTCAATTAATAAATGCATCTCTATTATCTCAGCTGCAATAAAATGCCTGTCACAAGTAAATTATAGCATTGAGTCCAAGAGATTATCTGTATTCAACGAGTGGAGAAAATATTCCAGTGAAAGTAAAGATAGACTTTTAAAAAAGCTGGAGTAACTCAGTGGGTCAGACAGCATCTCCAGCATCTGGAGAGACCCTTCTTCAGAGTCAGGATTAATATCAGCTTTATAGTTCAAATGTGAGTGTGCTCATTGGTGTTCACAGTTTGTTTAACAGAATCTACAGCTTTGAATTTTTTTGTGAATTTACCCAAAAAACAAGTCACGTTTATTATTACATGTCGAAACAAAGAACTGCAGATGCTGGCTTATACCAAAGATAAGCACAAAGTGTTGGAGTAACTCAGCGGGTCAGGCAGCGTCTGACTGAACAAGGATGGGTGACATTTCAGGACCCTTCTTCACACTCCAGTCTTACTGGAATATTTTCTCCTCACTTTGAGTCTGAGAAGCGTCCCGACCCAAACATCACCCATTCTTTTTCTCCAGAGATGCTGCCTGACCCTTAGAGTTGCTCCAACACTTTGTTTTATTGTTACATGCAGAAGTATGGGGAGGTACAGGTATAATGAACATGTTGCTAGCAGCAGCATCACAGGCAGCGAGACTCAAACGCACACAAAAGCATAAATTATACATGTTTTACATTAATTGAACTGAAGTTATACAAGATGGTGAAAGGAAAAATAATTGTGCCACAATGAGACATTAGTGCAAAGGACAGTAACAGAGTGTGATAACATATAACAAGTGTGAAAGAGTAATCGGCGTGAACTTTAGTTCAGTGATATGGCATGGAAACAGACCCTTCAGTGGGCCGAATGGCCTGTTTCTATGCCGTATCTTGAAAATGAACTAAACTAGGAGTCCAAACGTCACCCATCCTTTTTCTCCAGAGATGCTGCCTGACCTGCTGAGTTACTCCAGCACTTTGTGTCTATGGCAGTGCAAGAGGTGGTCTGTAGTGTTCTGTTGTTGCTGAGATAGGATGAGGGTTGTGCAGGTCGTCACAAGAACCTGATGGTTGAAGGAAAGTAGCTGTTCCTGAAACTGGTGATGTGGGACTTTGGGCTCTGTGCCTCCTGCCCGACAGTAGCAGTGAGAAGAAGGCACGGCCTCGATAGTGGTGATTCATAAGCTCATGTCATGGGAGCAGAATTGGACCATTCGGCCCTTCGAGTCTGCTCCGCCATTCAATCATGGCTGATTTATCTTTCCCTCTCATCCCATTCTCCTGCCTCCTCCAATAACTTTGACACCCTTACTAATCAAGAATTTGTTAATCTCCAACCTTATAAATACCCAATGACTTGGCCTCCATAGCCACCTGTGACACCGAATCCCATTGATTTACCATCCTCTGACTAAAGAAATTCCTCCTCATTTCCTTTCTAATGTTTTGTCCTTTTATTCTGAGGCTGTGCCCTCTGATCCTAGACTCTCCCACCAGTGAAAAATCTTCTCCACATCCACGCAATCCAGAATTTTCACTATTTGGTAAGTTTAAATTAGTTCTCCCCCATCATCCTTCTAAACTCAGTAGGGTGATTTGGTCCACATCATCTTGTTTCCGCTGTGAATGTTCCTTGGTCCCTATAGTCGTGGCCATACGAAAGCTAAAGTGGTTATGGTGCTTGTAATTACAGCATCTGCCACAAGGTGGCTCTTTGAGATTGAATGTACTGTGTGAGTAGTTACTGTGGCCACTGGGTGGCAAAGTGCATTATTACTCAAAAAGATTCTGTAATCGAATCCAATGTTGTCTCCTCTGCTCTAATCTTTTCATAAGTTCATACATTGGCCAATTAATCTTCAAACTTGCACATCTTTGGAGTGTGGGAGGAAACAAGAGCACTGGGGAAAGCCCACGCGGTCACAGGGAGAACGTACAAACTCCGTACAGACAGCATCCATAGTCAGGATCGAACCCAGGTCTCCGGAGCTGTGAGGCAGCAACTCCACCGCTGCGCCACAAACTGTACTGTGCACAGTGTCACAGAAGCACAGGGCCAGTGGTTCCTCTGCCACTGCTGTTGTCCTTCTGTCTGTGAGGTGCCCTCTTGCATCTTGGCTCTCAGTGGGTGTATCGTTCCTCAGGTTAGGACCAGAACTCTTCCTGGAGACAAAACGATGTCGGTAAGCATATCGTTCCTGTAGGTGTCTATGGCGGATCATCGTTCTATAAGCTACTTCAGCAGTTTAAGGGCCTGACCACCTAATTTAACTCATAAATTTAACTTTTTGTAATATTAAAAATTTGAAAATGGAATATTTACCACTTTAGAGATGCAGCTACGCCATTTTATGATCAAGTTCAGTCACATGTTTGATTCACGTCTTTATTAAGCCATTATGGATACAGCATGGAAACAGGCCCTTCGGCCCACTGAGTCCATGCCAATCAACGATTACACATTCACTCTAGTTCTATGATATCCCACTCTCACATACATTCCCTACACACGAACGGCAATTAGTAATCAGTAATATTCAGTACGCAGACCATAAAAGAGCTAAATCAAAGTACGAAGTATAACCTGTATAAAATACATTGTAGATCATAGTTGGTGGTAGGGTTAACATAGAACAAACAATGTAGAATGATACAGCACAGGAATGGGCCCTTTGCCCTGCAATGTTTGTGCCAAACATGACGCCACATTTTACTCCATCTTCCATGCTGAACCCACCACCCAGTTTTGCCAGAGGCACAAGGAACTGCAGATGCTGGTAAACTTGAACAAAACACAAAGTGCTGGCGGAACTCAGCGGGTCAGTCAACATCTGTGGAGGGAATGGACAGGTGACGTTTTGGGTCTGAAGTAGGGTCCACCATGCTCTGTGTTTAAAAAAAAACTTGGATGACCTAAAAATGTAAGGTTTTATGGATTGGGTGATCATCACCACAAGACTGTTAAAGTATCTGTCAGGGTTGATTTCACTTGGTTGTCAGATGGTAAGAGATACAGGGAATCTTTCGAAAGCCAGAGGAGTTGTACTTTGAAATAAGGAGAGAATTAGTCTAATGTATTATGATATCATTATCCGCTACTCTCTGTCCTCTCCTAAGGGTGGCTCAGTGACACAGTTGCTGCCTCACAGCGCCGGAGACCCGAGTTCGATCCTGACTTTGGGTGCTGTCTGTGTGTGAAGTTTGTACGTTCTCCCTGTGACCAGGTGGGTTTCCTCTGGATGCTCCAGTTTTCTCCCACAACTCAAAGACAGGTGGGTTTGTAGGTTAATAGCCCTCTGTAAATTGCCCCTAGTCTGTAGAATAGAACTAGTGCACGGGTGATCGTCGGTCGGCACGGACCTGTGTAAGGAGTGAATGCGAAAGTGATATAACATAGAACAAGTATGAATGGGTGATCGATAGTCAGGGTAGACTCGGTGGGCCGAAGGGCCTCTTTCCATCTCAAAACAAAACAAAAAAGGAAAACTATTTCACTTTAAACTGCGCTTGATCATAATTCTCCACATGAAATAACTTGGGTGATCTATTCAAAGCAAATGTACCATATTTATAGATCTTTGTTGTTTTCATGCACCAAACATTACTGTTTTTAAATGTCTAAAGAAAATGCAACACTCTGATGAATAAGAGCAATGTTTCATCTAAAAATAAAGGATTAGTAAATTGTCTCATTTGTCTTCAGGCGAGTTAATAATAAAAAATGTTCAGCAGTATTTCTCAATCTGTCCACATGATCTTTAGGTCAAACATCAATGGTGCTTTTAAATCTTGTGATATGGATGAATTAATCTTTGATACTCTAACAGATCAGAAGAGTGCTTTTGTTCACACAGCCTTCTGGTATATGACAGAGGCAGTTTGAATGATACTGCTATCAGATTGTAAATTTAATTTAGTTCTGAGATACAGCATGAAAACAGGCGCATCGACCCACCGAGTCCATGCCAACCAGCGATCCCCGTACACTAGCGCTATCCCACACACTAAGAACAATTTACAATCTTTACCAAAGCCAAATAACCTACAAATTTGTACATCTTTGGGATGTGGGAGGAAACCGGAGCACCCGGAGAAAATTCACTTGGTCACGGGGAGAATGTGCCAAACCTGTATAGACAGCACATAGTCAGGATCGAACCTGTGTCTCTGGGGCTGTAAGACAGCAACTCTACCGCTGTGCCACTTTGTGCGTCATTATGATTAGTTTTGATAAAACTGGCACCATAATGATTAGAACTAAATATTAATTTCTAAGGTGAATAGCAGTGCCGACATTTTCTGATTTCTTTCATGTAATTGATGATATACCGGGATGTTGCCAGGACCCGAACGCCAGAGCTATAGGAAGAGGTTGGACAGGCTTAGGCTTTATTCCTTTGAATACAGGGGGATGAGAGGTGATCTTAGAGAGGTTTATAAAATCACGCGGATAAAATAGAAAGGCCCTTCGGCCCATCAGGTCTACGCCGACCGTCAGTCGCCTGTTCACACTAGATCTATATAATCACAATCAGATCTATATGTCCACACTCCACAGACTAGGGGAAATTTATAGAGGCCACTTAACCTACAGACGCACTTGACTTTGGGATGTTGGTGCAAACCGGACGGAGCACCCTGAGGAAACCCATGGAGAGCGGCGAACTCAAACAGACAACAGCTGAGGTCAGAATGGAACCAGGGTCTCTGGCACTGTGAGGCAGCAACTCTACCAGCTGCATCAATGTGGCGCCTTCTCTCAAACACTGACTTAATATCAAAGATGCTCATTCTCACTCTTCTTCTGCAACTGAATGCATTTGGACCAAGGCTTTATGAAGATCTGGATTCAAGTGGCCCTGACATAACCCAAATTGACCTCCATAGATTCTAGATTATTGGTGAGTAGGTCCCATTTGACAGCTGCTGTGCCTGAAAGGGAAGTGAAGGGGAAGTGTTATACCAAATTGGATTGTTCTCGCTGCTCATGTGAGGGGCACACACGGGGGTTTGGATCGATGCCAGTATTGTGATTCTGCAGGAACAGCTTGACTGGGGGCATAGTCCTGGTACACAAGGTTTCTGTTGGCTATCTGGATATTATTTTAGTTTAGAGATACAGTGCGGAAACATGCCCCTTGCCCACCGAGTCCGTGCTGACTGGCGATCCCCGTACACTAACACTATCCTACACTCTAGTCCCCGTACACTAACACTATCCTACACTCTAGGGACAATTTACAACCTTTACCGAAGACAATTAACCTACAAACCTGGATAGACACAAAATGCTGGAGTAACTCAGCAGGACAGGCAGCATCTCTGGAGAGAAGGAAGGGTGACGTTTCGGGTCTGAAGAAGGGTCTCAACCCGAAACGTCACCCATTCCTTCTCTCCAGAGATGCTGCCTGTCCTGCTGAGTTACTTCAACATTTTGTGTATACCTTCGATTTAAACCAGCATCTACAGTTTTTTCCTATACAAACTACAAACCCGTACAGCTTTGGAGTGTGGGCAGAAACTGGAACACCCGGGGAAAACCCACACGGTCACGCACAAACTCCGTACACACAGCACCCGGGCACTGTAAGACAGCAACTCTACCGTTGCTCCACTGTACCGCCCAACCTGGTGCCATAACCTTACTCTGCACCATTTCTCGTTCCTACATGGAGTGTGTTTGGTGAGAGCCTTGTGGTGATTACCCATCGAGTTCTTGTGACTAAGGATGGTTGGAAAATATTTGCTCGTCTTTTAGAGGTCATAGACCATACCGCATGGAAGCAGGTCCTTCAGTCCAACTTGCCCACACAGGCCAACATGCCCCATATGCCTGCATTTGGCCCATGCCACTCTAAGTATTTCTTATCCATATACAGTTTGCCCATGCCAACCAAGATGTCTCACTTACACTAGTCCCATCGGCCCATATTTGGCCCATATACCTCTAAACCTTTCCTATTTGTGTACCTGTTCTAATGCTTTCCAAATGCTGCCATAGTACCTGATCAGTCTGAAGAAGTGTTTCGGCCCAAAACGTTGCCTATTTCCTTCGCTCCATAGATGCTGCTGCACCCGCTGAGTTTCTCCAGCATTTTTGTGTACCTTCGATTTTCCAGCATCTGCAGTTCCTTCTTAAACACCTGTCTCAACTACCTCCTTTTGGCAGCTCGTTCCACATACCCACCATCCTCTGTATGAAAAAATGAGAACCCCTCAGGTTCCCATTAAATCTTTCCCCTTTCACCTTAATCCTATGTCCTTTGGTTCTTGATCTGGGTAAAAGTCTCAGTGTATTCACCCTATCTATTCCTCTCATGCTCTTAAACACCTCATATTTACAGTGGCGAGTGTATGGAACTGGCTGCCAGAGGAGGTAGATGAGCCAGGTCATTGAGCCACGTACCATGACAACATTCAACGGACATGTAGACAGATACATGGATAGGAAAGGTTTAGAGGGGTAGAAGCACAGTGGCACAGGGGTAGAGTTCCTGCCCTACAGCACCATAGACCTTGGTTCGATCCTGACAGGTGTTGTTTCTGTGGAATTTGTACATTCACCCCATGACCATGTGGGTTTTCTACGGGCGCTCCAGTTTCTTCCTACATCTCAAATACGTGCAGATTTGTAGGTTTATTGGCTTCTGCAAAATTGCCCCCAGTGTGTAGAAACATAGAAACATAGAAACATAGAAATTAGGTGCAGGTGTAGGCCATTCGGCCCTTCGAGCCTGCACCGCCATTCAATATGATCATGGCTGATCATCCAACTCAGTATCCCATACCTGCCTTCTCTCCATACCCTCTGATCCCCTTAGCCACAAGGGCCACATCTAACTCCCTCTTAAATATAGCCAATGAACTGGCCTCGACTACCCTCTGTGGCAGGTAGTTCCAGAGATTCACCACTCTCTGTGTGAAAAAAGTTCTTCTCATCTCGGTTTTAAAGGATTTCCCCCTTATCCTTAAGCTGTGACCCCTTGTCCTGGACTTCCCCAACATCGGGAGCAATCTTCCTGCATCTAGCCTGTCCAACCCCTTAAGAATTTTGTAAGTTTCTATAAGATCCCCTCTCAATCTCCTAAATTCTAGAGAGTATAAACCAAGTCTATCCAGTCTTTCTTCATAAGACAGTCCTGACATCCCAGGAATCAGTCTGGTGAACCTTCTCTGCACTTCCTCTATGGCAATAATGTCCTTCCTCAGTTTTGGAGACCAAAACTGTACGCAATACTCCAGGTGTGGTCTCACCAAGACCCTGTACAACTGCAGTAGAACCTCCCTGCTCCTATACTCAAATCCTTTTGCTATGAAAGCTAACATACCATTCGCTTTCTTCACTGCCTGCTGCACCTGCATGCCCACTTTCAATGACTGGTGTACCATGACACCCAGGTCTCGCTGCATCTCCCCTTTTCCTAGTCGGCCACCATTTAGATAATAGTCAGCTTTCCTGTTTTTGCCACCAAAATGGATAACCTCACATTTATCCACATTATACTGCATCTGCCAAACATTTGCCCACTCACCCAGCCTATCCAAGTCACCTTGCAGTCTCCTAGCATCCTCCTCACAGCTAACACTGCCCCCCAGCTTAGTGTCATCCGCAAACTTGGAGATATTGCCTTCAATTCCCTCATCCAGATCATTAATATATATTGTAAATAGCTGGGGTCCCAGCACTGAGCCTTGCGGTACCCCACTAGTCACTGCCTGCCATTGTGAAAAGGACCCGTTTACTCCTACTCTTTGCTTCCTGTTTGCCAGCCAGTTCTCTATCCACATCAATACTGAACCCCCAATGCCGTGTGCTTTAAGTTTGTAAACTAATCTCTTATGTGGGACCTTGTCGAAAGCCTTCTGGAAGTCCAGATACACCACATCCACTGGTTCTCCCCTATCCACGCTACTAGTTACATCCTCGAAAAATTCTATAAGATTCGTCAGACATGATTTACCTTTTGTAAATCCATGCTGACTTTGTCCAATGATTTCACCACTTTCCAAATGTGCTGCTATCCCATCTTTAATAACTGACTCTAGCAGTTTCCCCACTACCGATGTTAGACTAACTGGTCTGTAATTCCCCGTTTTCTCTCTCCCTCCCTTCTTAAAAAGTGGGCTTACGTTTGCTACCCTGTGTAGGATGTGACATTGGAATAACATAGAACTAATGTACGTCAGTGCAGACTTGATGGGCCAAATGGCTGTTTTCACACTATATATCTAAACTAAACTCTATATTGTTGTACATTCAAGTTGTGGTCTTCCATCACAGAGGTTACGAGAACGTCCTCCTCACATTTGTTGTTGAACTGAACACAAACTTACTCAGCGGGTCAGACAGCATCTTTGGAGAACATGGATAGCTGTTCTCCCTGTTCTCTATGTAACCGAAGATTCCAATCTGAAGTAGAGCCCGGAGCACCTGAAAACCTGCCTTTCCAAGTCCTCCAGAGGTGCTGCCTGACCCACCGAGTCACTTTGGTCCCACACAAGATTCCAGCATCTGCAGTTCCTTGAGTGGCATTGTAGTTTTTGAAAAGTTGTCCATCATTCACAACTACTGGGCAGGCAGCAGAGTAGGTTTGATCAGACCTGATGGTTTCAGGTGCCCTACCTAGAACATGGAGTCACTCCTGTACAGCATACAAGTCACCCTGTGCTATTACTTTATCAGCTGGGTGTTTCATTTTTAGCTGTGGTTGTCATTTCTGGTATTGACTTTTGCACTTATTTGAGCTATGGGTAGGACATCAACTGATAAGATTGGTGAAGAATATTATGGGCCAGAAGGTTACAGATTGTGGTAAAATTGCTCTCCGATAGCTCTCGGCGGCTCGGGTGCAGTTTAGGCTGCTCGCTCTATCCCATACAGCACTGTGGTGGTCATGTTTATTTAGACATTGTTTCAGAGATACAGCATAAAAACAGGCCCTTTGGCCCACCGAGTCCACGACGACCATCGGTCACCCATTCACACTAGCTCTATGTTATTCCACTTTCTCATCCACCCCCTACGCACTCAAGGGTATTTACAGAGGCCAATTAACCTGCAAGCCCGCATGTTTTTGTGACGTGGGAGGAAACTGGAGCACCTGGAGAAACCCTTGCGGTCACAGGGAGAATGTGCAAACTCCACACAGACAGCACCCGAGGTCGGGATCGAACCTGGGTCTCTGGAGCTATGAGGCAGCTGCTCTAACAGCTGCATCACTCTGCTGCCTACTCAATGGGAACAGTTTTAACAATGATTGTTCATCTGTCAAAGATAAATTATTGTCAAGCCACCACAATCTGCTCACCCCAACCCAAATCGTCACCTATCATTATTCTCCAGAGAGGCTGCCTGACCCGCTGAGTTACTCCAGCACTTTGTATCTTTTGATGCTGAAACATATGCTAGGGCACTGTCCGATTCCCCTCTACCCCATAGCCGACATTGGACTTTGTCTACGGAACTGGTGTACTACTATATTCTGCACTCTGTATCTTCCCCTTTGCTTTACATATCATACACGAATTTGGCTTGATTATATTTATGGATGTTATGATCTGATCTAATTGGATAGATTGCAAAACAAACCTTTTCACACTTGACAATATTAAACCAAAACCCAAACAAAAGACTCAGCATGTAACACAGACAACTTCAGACATAATTGCTCTTGGAGTCATCCTTCGCTATACACAAACACAAATGTGCCTGTTTAGCTATAGTTCGAAAGATACAAAGGTTTGTTTATAATCCCATGTTAATTAACTAAATATTAGTCCCTGTGGCTAATGCTGTCATGTCCCATTCAAATAAATTACAGTATTAGCGCAGGAAAGATATCAAATTACTGTAAATGTCACAATAATGGACACAACTGCACATTACCCAATTTCTTCAGGGATTTAAATGAAGTTGCATATAAAACTGAACAGCTGAGGCCAGAAGATTAAAAAAATATATTAACATGAAATGTATTTGAAAATCTGACAATGTGGACAAAATGCAGAGGAAAGGGAAAGCGAAGATATTATCAAGCCAAATGCAGTATTAACCCTAATTCCTTGAAAGCTGTGAACTTTTTTTGTTAGAAATAAATTGTTAGAAAAAACTACACTCAGTTGCAAAATGGTTCATGTTAATCATGTATAGTGTCGTTTCTGCACTACATATTACATAACTATTCATTTATCAACTATTTTACACATTATAGTGATTTTCTATTACACATAATCCTATTCAAGGCTGATGTAGTATCATAGAAATATTAAAGATTATACATTTAACACAACGGGAGGTTATTTGGATATATAATGCGCATGCCGTCTTTCTAAACAAACTTCCTTGACAAAGTGTTTACTTTTCACTAGTTAAAGTTTTATTCTGTGGATTACAGTCTGTGGCTGTAACTTATCCCGAGCAAAGGCAATCGGTACAAACTCCACACACAAACAGCACCCAAGGTCAGGCTTGAACCTGGGTCTCTGAGGCAGCGGCTCTACCAGCTGCACCACTGTGCTGCCTTCCCAATTAACTCCCAATTATTTCACAATTATGAAATTATCTGGGTTTAACCATTGTGTGTTTTACCTACAAATCTACAAATGCCAATTTATTTTAAAGCACACCGAAAAATTATTATTTGCTCTTTATCCTGTGAAATGTGTTGAGATATTTGGTGTGGTAAAGATATGATGTAAATGCAAGCTGATCTTGTATCGTGATTGATTTACAATTAGCTTTGGTCCTCAGAGTAATTTTGTATGGAGCTTAAGAAAGGCCAATGTTCCCTTTCACTAAGGCCCATGCTGTCCTTTATTAAGACAACTGATGCACGCCTAATAAAAGACTGGTGGTTTAAACATAGACCTGTGTGTTTTCTTCTTCAACTGTTATACCGTATTTGCACGGCACTAACCATTACCAATCTTTGTTTTAAACCGTGTTACTTACATAATGTTTTCTCATTAGGAGACCAGAAGGACTATTCAATGATGTATGGTTACCCCAGACCTGATGAGCTTCAATATTCCACATTCAAATGGCCCCTTTGCCATGGTACTGTCTCCACCCTGCTGTGATTAATTTAGGCTGAGCTACCGCACTTGCTTGAACTGACCAGACGTACGTGTAATGAGGTTTACCGGGTCACAGCTGGGTCTCAGCAGGCCCATCCATCTCAACATAAGACAAAAGAGCCTCATCCATCTCATCAACCAGCCCATTTATCGCCACTTTGTTACGCGGCAGAGAATCTGAAAGGCAACAAAGCATCTCTGCCTTCATCTGCGATCTGATCATTTAATGTCAGGGTGAAATAAGAGCTAATAATATTATTATGGTGTGTATAGAATGCCTTAAAATAAATGAGCAATTGTGGACACAAATCATATGATAGAAGGTGTCAGGTAAACCACACAGATAATGGTTTAACCCAGATAATTTAACAGACATTAAATAATTGTGAGTTAATTGTGAAGGCGGCACAGTTGTGCAGCTAGTGGAGCTGCTGCCGTACAGCGCCAGAGACACAGGTTCGATCCTGACCTCGAATGCTGTCTGAGTGTGGAGTTTGTGATGTGTACCTTTCCTCCGGGTGTTCCGGTTTTCTCCTGCATCCCAAAGATGTGCGGATTTGTGGTTCATTAGACTCTGTCTTCTTTTTCTTGCGTATGGCGTGCACAGCCTAAAGTTGTAGGTCACCTTGTTCTATTTGATCTTTTGTTTGTGCACGTCGGGTTGATTGCATTAGTTGAAACAAGGTGGACCACGTGAAGGTTGCAATCTCCCACCCTATTAGACTCTGTGAATTGCCCCTAATGTGCAGGGAGTGGATAGGAAAGTGGGATAACGTAGAACTTGTGCGAACGGGAGATCAATGGTCAGTGTGGACTCGGTGGGCCGCAGGACCTGTTTCCAAGTGAGTCAAGGATCAAAAGTCAAGTGTTTATTTATCACTTGTACCATAAACGGATCAATGCTACTCTTAATTGCAGCAGCATAAGAGGTCTGTAAACACAGTGTCCATAATCCAATATACAAGATGGTGCTGGAAATCTTGTATACTGCTTCAGTATAATCGACTATTCATACACTCTTATAACTTGAGTAGGAATGTGCCTATGTATCGATGATTGTGCCTGAATTATATATTTATGCCCTGATATAGATATATATAAATATATATAGAGAGCGAGTTCTGTAGATATATAGATATAACCGTACATATATAGATAGATGTAAATATAGATATAGAGATAGATATCGTACAGCACAGAGACAGGCCCTTTGACCGAAGTTCTCCATGCCGACTAAGGTGCCCCATCTACACTAGTTTCACCCCTTATTCTGCTTAAATGTCCTGGAACAGAAACATGAATTATATCTCCTGCCACTGTTGCTGTTTGACATCTGGGAGTTTTTACGTTTCTGCAATATTCTGTGTTTTTGTTGCAAGCAATAATTTCATTTTCGGGACACGTGATAATAAAAACTCTTGACTCTCTCTCTCTCTCTCTCTCTCTCTCTCTCTCTCTGTCCCTCTCTCTCTCGACCCTTGACTGTGTCTGTGGTGCTGCATTGATGGCTGCACTGTAGTCATTGCAACACACAACAGGATGGTGGAGAAATCATGAGTATAAGGAAGTGAGAGCGTTTGTCCAGTTGCGTAGCTTTACAAAACAGAAACAGGTGCAGAAAGTGATTGAAAATAATCTGAGCCTAAAACTACATGCCTCACTGAGAGGCAATTGGCCTGATACAGATGAATTAACAGCCTATTTTTTATTTATGAACTTCATCACTTTAGTTTAGTTTATTATTATCACGTCTACCAATGTATAGTGAAAAGCTTTTGTTTGCGTGCTATTCAGTCAGCGAACAGATTGCCATTGCAAACATTTAAAGCTCTTTGGAACTCAATGGGTCAGGCAGCATCTGTTGAGGGAATGGATAGACACGTTTCAGGTCGGGACCCTTCTTGGGGTCTGAAGAAGGATCTGATACATCACCTGTCCATTCCCTCCATAGATTATATTGCTGCCTGACTCACTGAGTTCCTCCAGCACTTTGTTTTTCGTTCAAGATTTCAGCATCCCCAGTTTCTTGTTTAGTTTATAGATACAGCATGGACACAGGCCCATCTACCCATCGAGTATTCACTGACCATTGATCACCCGATCACATTAGTTCTATGTTATCCCACTTACGCATCCACTCCTTGCACACCAGGGGCAATTTACAGAGGGCCAATTAACTTAGAAACCCACATGACTTTGGGATGTTGGAGAATACTGGAGCACCCGGGAAGAAATCCACGGGGTCACAGGGAGAAGGCACAAACTCCACACAGACTGCACCCGAGGTCAGGATTGAACCTGGGTCTCTGGTGCTGTGACACAATGGCTCTACCAGTTGTACCACTGTGCCACCTCTATTGTGGTTCCACTTAAAGCTCCTTGTTGGGTTGAGCTGGTGATGCAGCCACACACTTAATTCGCGAGGAAACAAACCTTTACGTTTAACTCTTTAAAACCAATCACAAAGTTAATAACCTCACAATCAGAAGTTGTCAATCTCTAAACACAATTATTTATAATTGATACGGAGTGCTGTCAGAAGAAATCAGGTCAGCATTCCAATGAATTATTTTTGAGGGGAAATGGTGAGCATGTTAGCTGTTTTTGGCAACCTTTCAGAGTGAAACCTGCAGTTTTCTGAGAAAATACTAATTTAAAGTTGCATAAAGCCTACAAACAAATCCTATTTCATACTTACAACTGAGCAGTTTACTAAAGCTTATAAAGATTAGCATATATTTGTAAGTAAATTGTGGTGATTTACTTTGCTAAGTAAATTCCGGTGATTTAATGAACAATGAACAGATTATCTTTGGCAATAATTATAATGGAAGAAGCAATAAATTTAACTGATGGAAAACCTCATCTCAATACTCTCAGCAATGAATTAAAATAAATAGTTATGTAAAATGTAGTCATTGTATATTTAATAATATTAATCTTGAATAAGCTAATAGAAACTTATTTTATCAGGATGTTAATGTCAAAGTCGAGCGGGCATAGCTTTAAGTTGAGTGGGGCAAAGTTTGAAGGAGATGTGCGGGTCAAGCTCTTATTTACACAGAGGGAGGGTGCCTGGAACGGCCTGCCAGGGTTGTTGGTGGAGGCAATACGCTAGGGGCATTTAGGAGGCTTTTAGATAGGGACACGGATATGCAAGGAATGGTATATGGATCACGTGCAGGCAGATGAGATTAGATTAATTTGGCATCATGTTCAGCATGGACACTGTGGTATGAAAGGCCTCTTCCTTTGCTGTACTTGTCCATGTTCTATGCGCTTTGTTCTATGTTGAATGTCATTTAAATACAGCCTGCAAATAAAAGACATTGTTTCACGATTGAAGTTTCTTGCATGGAACCAGCTGCTGTCAAACTCAGCTAATAAACAATGAATAACATGCAACGGTATGTTTGAGGACAAATTACTAATGTTGAGAGGAATTCAACTCTGGGAGGTCTGTGGATGTTGTAAGTTATCTTTGCATAAACAGTTAAAGCACAGAACAAAAAATGTCATTCCATGTATAAAAGGGAGGAACTAGTATTCTGAGAAAAGTGATTTCCAGTCTGAAAAAGATAAAGAAAATTGACTGAAATATTTTGATGTGATTTAGATAAAGCAAACTCTGATTATGCAATAAACCATAGTGCAGAAATGTAAATAAAAATAAATCTTATAACACATGACAAAGGTGTTTCTCTTCGCCATCTTTTGTCTCCTGAAGTTCTTCCAATAAATACGTAGACAGCACTTTACATTGCGATGGCCCATTAAATAGCCATGCAATGCACTCTTATCTTCTTTTAGTTTAGTTTAGAGATACAGCGTGGAAACAGGCCCTTCGGCTCTGAGTCCGCACCGATCTACAATCGCACCGTACACTAGTTCTATCCTACACACGAGGAACAATTTACAGAAGCCAATTAACCGACAAATCCACATGTCTTTGGAATGTGGGAGGAAACCGGAGCACCCAGAGAAAACTCATGGGAGAACATACAAACTCTGTACAGACAGTATCAGGAGCGAACCTGGGTCTCTGGTGCAGTGAGGCGGTGGCTCTACAGCCACTGTGCCACTGTGACGCCGCAAAACTGCCAACATAGAACTGGCTTCTCTGAGCATTTGGCGTCAACAGTAAGTATAGTTTTATTGGATATAGAAAATGATGAATGATGGTACCTCATTTCACCTTTAAGAAAGATTGATTCAGTGAGGTCCCTATTTGATGTAAGGTGCATTTTGTAACGGGAGTGTACATATTTTGGGTAAAATCCATGGTTGAATAAATCAAAATGTCTGTGTTCTTTCAAGACATTCCTAATCATCTGCCCACAAAAGAATGAATGAGCTGTTCTTGGCACTGGTTGCTTGCATTATCAGCCTGCTACTACAACACCCATGGATTGGTGAAATCACTCTTTTATAAACAAAACATTGTTTGCATTAATGCAATGCATGCATTTGTTAGGAAATTCTAACGTAAAAATAGTATGCATGTCTCATGAAATAGTATGCATGTCCCTCTGCAACTGGATCCTCGACTTCTCGACTTCCACAGACCACAGACTGTTCGTATTGGTGGAACTGTGTCAGCCTCGATAACAATCAGCACGGGAGCACCTCAAGGCTGCGTGCTCAGCCCCCTGCTGTACTCACTCTTTACCCATGACTGCGTAGCGAACCACAGTGCGAACTCCATCATCAAGTTCGCTGACGACACCACTATTGTGGGGCGTATCACTGATGGGGATGAGTCAGAATACAGAAGAGAGATCGAGCAACTGTCCATATGGTGCCAGCGCAATAACCTGGCCCTCAACACCAGCAAAACCAAGGAACTGATTGTGGACTTTGGAAGGAGTAGGAGGGGGACCCACAGCCCCATTTATATCAACGGGTCGATGGTTGAAAGGGTCAAGAACTTCAAATTCCTGGGCGTGCACATCTCTGAAGATCTTTCCTGGTCTGAGAACACTAACGCAATTATCAAAAAAGCTCATCAGCGCCTCTACTTCCTGAGAAGATTACGGAGAGTCGGTTTGTCAAGGAAGACTCTCTCTAACTTCTACAGGTGCACAGTCGAGAGCATACTGACCGGTTGCATCGTGGCTTGGTTCGGCAATTTGAGCGCCCTGGAGAGGAAAAGACTACAAAAAGTAGTAAACACTGCCCAGTCCATCATCGGCTCTGACCTTCCTTCTATCGAGGGGATTTATCGCAGTCGCTGCCTCAAAAAGGCTGGCAGTATAACCAAAGACCCACACCATCCTGGCCACACACTCATCTCCCTGCTACCTTCAGGTAGAAGGTACAGGAGCCTGAAGACTGCAACAACCAGGTTCAGGAAAGCTACTTCCCCACAGCCATCAGGCTATTAAACCTGGCTCGGACAAAACTCTGATTATTAATAACCACTTTCTGTTATTTGCACTTTACCAGTTTATTTATTCATGTGTGTATATATTTATATCATGGTATATGGACACATTTATCTGTTTTGTAGTAAATGCCTACTATTTTCTGTGTGCTTAAGCAAAGCAAGAATTTCATTGTCCTATACAGGGACACATGACAATAAACTCACTTGAACTTGAACTTGAAACAGAGTTTTTTTAATCAGTGTAGAGGAATCAAGAACCAGAGAACATGGGTTTAAGATGAGCAGGGCAAGATTTAATTGGGACTTTTTCACACTGGGTATGTTGAATGAGCTGCCAGAGGAGGTAGTTGAGACATGTACTATAATAACATTTAAAAAGTCACATGGATAGGAAAGGTTTAGAGAGATATGGGTCAAATGGGACTAGTTTTGATGGGGCATCTTGGTTGACACGGTGGGCCAAAGGGTCTGGTTCCGTGCTGTATATGACATAGATTTAAGGTGATATGGGCAAGATTTAATAGGAACATGAAGGGCAACTTTTTCACACAGACGGTGGTGGATGTATGGAATAAGCTGCCAGAACAACATTTCAAAGGCACTTGGACAGGTACATGGATAGGAAAGGGATATGTGCCAAATGTAGACAGGTCGGACTAATGCAGATCTGGAATGTAGAAACAAGGAACTGCAGATAAGCACAAAAGTGCTGGAGTAACTCAGCGGGCCAGGCAATACCACTGGAGAAAATGGATAGGTGACGTTTCAGGTCGGAACCCTTCTCCAAATTGCAATTCAGTTATTACAAGAAACTGCAGATGCTGGTTCACACAAAGGGACACAAAGTGTTGGAGTTACTTCAGCAATTTGTTTAGTTTATCGTCACGTGAACCGAGGTACAGTGAAAAGCTTTTTGTCCTTTTATGTATAAGGCATCTTGGTCGGCAGTGGTGAGTCAGGCTGAAGGGAATGATATTTTCATAGAATGAAGTTTCATAAAATTTCATGATATTTCATAAAATGAAAATGTTCAGAATGTTTTATAAATGACCATTTTATGAAATGATGTTTCATATATGGGTCATACAATTTTATGAAATGAAGTTTCATGAAATGACAATTGCATGAAATGAAATGTTGCCATAAAACTATATATTTTTTGCTATAGCTTTTTTGCCATAAAATGAAAATTAATTATTTTTCTTTGCTTTTTTTTGGACATAAAATGCAAATTCTGCCCTGGAGTTGTCACCTGCTCCGCTGCTGTTGGGCAGTGCAGCGTGAGAGCCCGCCCACCCGCTGGGTATGCGAGGCTGCGGTTGGGTGGCGCGGCCGTCAGTCAGTGGCGGGGGCCCCGCCCGGGCAGCGGCTCTGTTGCCTGGTAACGGGCGCCGGGGGCCGCGCTGGATGTTGCATTGCGGAGTGGCAGCGGATACAATGTAACACAGGATGTAGCAAACGTAACGCTGTCCCGCTGCAACATGACACGGCCCAAACACCGTGGAGAATGCACCTTCATTTGAACCCTCAAATCACCTCAGCGAGCAACCTGGCGCTCTCGCCCACTGCATACAGCTTGCCCAGCGCCCGCTGCCCTCCATAATGGCGACTCATCAGGACGGCTGCAGTGTCAAAGTCGCTTTAAGGTAAATCCTCATCTATTATTGGGTCGAGTCAATGCCAAATTGTACCCATTCTAGGAGCCAGGACGCCATTGTGCAACCGTGCAAGCCGAGGAGGAGGTGACAGGGCTTCTTAATTGGGTTGCATCTTTGCACAATATTCTGCGTGCATTGTGTCATTTGTCATTGGCACTTCGAAGAACGGTCGCATATGGACTGATTCTCTGCCTTGACATTGACTGCTTCTCGATTGTGCGTTTAATGTCCCAAAGGCAATGGGTTTTCATCAAAGCACTGAATATGAACCAAATTACTGCGTTGTGAAAATTCGCCGACTTACTGCATTGTGAGAACGAACCAAGTTTCTGGATTGTGTAAATGAAAATATTGCATTTGTGTAAATAAACCAAAATTGTGGACCTGAAAATTAATCAAATTTCTGCATTGTATAAATGAACCAAATTTCTGGATTTCGAAGATGAATCAAATTTCTGGATTGAGAAAATGAATCAAATTTCTGCATCGAGTAAATGAACCAAATTTCTGGATTGAAAATATGAAACAAATTTCTCGATTGTGAAACTGAACCAAATTGTTCCTTTGTGAACATGAACCAAAATACTGGATTGTGTAAATTAACCCTATTTCTGCATTGTAAAAATGAAGCAAATTTCTGGATTGTGAAAATGGACCAAATTTCAGGATTTGTTAAACTGAACCAAAGTGCCCTTTTAAACCCAGGGGAACTGTAATAAATGCTATCGTGGTAGGTTTAATGTCGTTTTCTTTTAAATGCACTTCTGTGCAAACCGTTATACCTCTGTGCAAACGCGTGGTCTTTGTTCATCAAAGTGACGAAGCGGTTAAAATGGGGAGGGAACAGAATTATTTCCAGGGTTAGGGAAAGGATACCTCCCGGGTGTGATTGGGGGGGAGATAATGCTTTGGATCAGATATAGTTAAGGGTGAGTTGTGAAGAGGTTCGGCAGTGTGCGATGCCGGTCTTTTTGTTACACTTGTCAATAGGTTTCCGCCACCAACCATCCCATCCCCATAAAAGGTTGTCAATGGTATTTTCACGTTTACTAATGAACGATCGTTCGGAAGTGGATGTACTGTGAAATGTGAAATATATGGTGGGGATTTTGCAGTGAATAGCATGCAGTTGCATTTAACAACAGTGACCATCTTTAAGTAGCAATACACGCCTCTATTAGACTGCTTTAAAAACGAGAACAAAGAGTGTATGTATGGGCTGGAACGTTTTGCCCAGAAAAAAAGTATCAAAAGGAATAAACAAACTACTGTTAATTTACTCTTGAGGCTATAATTGACGGAAAGATGGGAGGAAGAAATGAAGCTGTAAAGTCAGAGAGTAGAGGGCAGAATATTTAATTAGCCCTATGGTTGCTAGTTTTAACCCCCCCCCTTCCCCCACACCCTTCTGATTATGGCTAATTTAGAGGTATTTCAGCAAATAATTATGATTTATTAACATCTCTGTTGACTACTTTTTTATTCTGGTATGTGTATCATTCGGAGACAATGGGCTTCCATCAAAATACTGGATAATTGGATCATACTCAAGTTATTTCAAAACACAGGCATACACTCACTCATTGGCAGCTACCTTTGTGTGTCTATCCTTGGACACACCACAGCCTGCCTCATCAAACACTTCATTCACGCTGTTTGACCTTGGACCCAGCCATCATTTAAGAGGATTTCTTCTTACAAAAATAAACTAAGTGCAGAGAATAATTACAGCTGGATTTTAATACTATAATTTAGACTCTTTAACAGCATGACATTTTGGGTTAAAACATCTACTCAATTGTGCTGCATCCAGGTAAATAATTGATTCAGCGATGCTTTATTGTCACATGTACCTAGGTACATTCTTTGTTTTTGCATACAATCTAGTAAAATCATACTATAGAATGGCACCAATATGTGGCAGTGCCTGCATGTGTAAATATGCAAAAGAATTTCACTGTGTATATGTGACATATAAAGAACCATTGGACCATTAGACAAACTAATTTTCTGATATATTTAATTATTTTGAAATGAATTGGATGAGAAATTTTGAATTCAATCGATGACAGCATTATGCAATACAATGACAAAGCTTATTGTGGTTTTAGTTTCTTGGAGAAACAAACCTTCTTAATACTGAATTAACATTAGGATTTAATCTACCAGCAGCTTAATTACCTTATGTTCAACTTAATTAGCGAATGAATTCCTCTTATTGAGTAAATTCCTGATCTACAAAACCTAATTAAAAACAACTTTTTGGGTGGAGACAAACGCTTCTCAGACCCATACAACCCATACAATTTATCTTCATAAGAGGGGTCTGTAAAACAAAGTCATGATTTTAATATCATGCCTTACGCCATGGGTCGTCTCTGCTTTAAAAATCTGGGATTAAATTTAACTCTGCATTGTCTTCTGAGGAAATCCCATGAGACTGAAGATGACTCATTTTGTCCCCCCCCCCTGCTCCCTTCCACCTATATTCTTTCCTCTGGTTTAATAATTTGTACCTCTTGTATCCTTATCTCACACTTTATGACTTTTTATCTCTAACCTTTGTCCAACCATCTGCCAATCAACCCCCCCCCCCTCTCTCAGTTGTACCCTCTATCCACCCATCACTTGCCAGGCTTTGTCCTGACCCCCACCTCTCTTCCAGCTTTCTGCCCTCTCCATGCCATCAACACAATCAATCTGAAGAAGAGTCACGACCCGAAACATCACCTGTCCATGTCCTCCAGAGGTGCTGCTGACACGCTGAATTACTCCAGCACCATGTGTCTTTCTTTATAAATCAGCATCTCTGGCTCCATTAGTTTCTTTATTACTTCCATTCCAGTTCGGCAGAGGCGGCTGATGTGGGACTCTCTCGCAGATGGTGCATGGGATGTTGAACGGGATTGGAGGTTAGGGGGAATTGTAAAGCAGTGCATTTCTTTGCCGTTCACTCTGGTCTACATTGTACTTCTAATGCAAGGACTTGAAGCTCTCGATACCATTCTGCTCAACTTGGATCAGTTGTGGGGGATTCTAAGAGTTGATGGGATGCTTTCAAGGTGGTTTTTAGAACGTCCTTGAGTCTTTTGTTTATTTTTTATGCCTACCATTGAAGATCTTGGAATAGAGTGTTTGGGAAGGCATGTGAACAAGTGCTGGAGAAACAGTACAAAGTGAAGGTTATTTCTTTAGTCAGAGGGTGGTGAATCTGTGGAATTCCTTGCCACAGACGGCGGAGGAGGCCAAGTCAATGGATATGGCCTCTGGTCCTAGTCTCTCCCACTAGTGGAAACATGCTCTCCATGTTTGGAGAGAATCCTTGGCATGGAAAAAGATGCTGACATTGATTTGTTTGTCTTACCGATGTCATTGGGGGATTTTGCTGAGGCAACGTTGGCTACAGGTTGTAACTGACTCATAAAATATTCAGTTCTGCAAATATTTCCAGTAACAGCAGACTATATGTCAAAGAAATTGTTAAATTATGTATTAAAAAAAAAACTTTCATTAATTATTTGCAGTAGACTTTAGACTTTCGAGATACAGTGTGAAAACAGGCCCATCGGCCCACTGAGTCCGTGCTAACCAGCGATCACTAGCACTATCCCACACACTAGTGACAATTTGCAATCTTTACCGAAGCCATTTAACGTACAAACCTGTACGTCTTTGGAGTGTGGGAGGAAACTGGAGCACCCAGAGAAAGCCCACGCGGTCACAGGGAAAATGTGACCCCCCCCCCCTAATAGATTGTGCAAATTAAAGATATTGACAGAAAGTGCTATTTTAAATAAACAGACCTAAAATTATGATTAGCAGCTGGAAGTAATTGTAAAAGTTCTCTGATGCGATCTGACAAGCATATTGTCACTCTTGCAATTATTTGTTTGTTAGTAACAAAAATCGAATGGCATTGAAATGTGGTTTAGATTGATGAGGTCCAGGGAAGTTTGTGAACCAAAAAAAGACGTAGAAAGTTCATCAGCCTTATAGTATACATTGTTCTTATTTTAGTTAAAATGAAACCCAGTTCCTGTTAGCAGCTTCAGTCAAGAGAATTACCTGTCAGTAATTCATTTTGACTGGAGCAGCTACTAATAAGTTCCATGTGCAAACATGGACTTCCGATCGTCATTTTCAGAGCTGCTCGGTAAAGAATCAGGAAGTGTCAGTGACATGTGGTTTCAGTAAGGATGTACGCCCACTGTTGACTTTGAACCTAATTTTGAGCTCCCATTGTGTGTGTGTATCCAACTAATTGGCAGGAAAAAAAGATTGTTGAAGATCTGCATTGTTCAATGTAGCGCAATTGGCTTGAAAAGGAACGTTTTGTTGTTTAGTGTGTTTGAATTGAACATGAATTGAACTAATTATAGAAAACCTAATTGTCATTTTCAGTGGTTACATATTTTAAGATCAAGTTAAAGGAACCAATGGTTGTTCTGGGATGTGGTACAGGCAGTGCAGATTTCTATGCTTTCGGCAATTTATGTTCAGGTCCAAAACTGATTTTCCAGCACCCTTAGTTCCAGAGCCTTTCTGGATTATCCATTTTACTGGACCAACAGAGGTCATGGCCTTGGGGGTGTGTGGGGGGGGGTGGCAGAGATACCAGCCTGTGAAGTCGGCCTCGGAAGTCGACTATGAGAACGGACCTGTCGGCTCCCGCCTGGCCGGAGTTCCAAAGCCTCAGCCGCAGGGGGCAAATTTGACCAGCCGATTGGCCGCGGAAGTCGAGAACGGCCACCCCACGCGGCCAAGGCGCCACATTTCCAAGGGGGCTTCCCGGCGAGATTTCAAGTGCACTCTTGTAATTTTGTCTGGATTAAAGGAAGTGCCGGACCAGCAGTTGCCGGAAAATTGGTTGAGGATGTATTCATTTCAGCCTTTTTCTCCTGTAAAAATATCCTTTCATAAAAATTCTCAAGTGCCAACCCCTGTCACAACAATAGATTTTAATCTTGATTGTGAGAATGTGAACGATTAATTTAGGTTTATTATTGCCACAAGCACCAAGCTACAGTGAAAAGCTTTGTTTAGCATGCTACCCAATCAGATCCGATAATACTATACATACCGTAAATATAATCAACCTAAATTTGTTCATTGGGTAGAGCAAAGGGAAAGATACAGAGCGTAGAATATAGTTCTCAGCATTGGAGCGAATCCATTCCAGAGACAAAGTCCAGTGTGTCTACAATGGGGGTAGAGGTGAATTGAACAGTACCATAGCTTATGGAAGGACCGTTCAGAAGCCTGAGAACAGAGGGGAAGATGCTGTTCCTGAGTCTTGTGGTAAGGGCTTTCAAACATCTGTATCTTCTGCCCAACGGAAGCTGCGAATGACCGGGGTGGCACAAGTCCCGGTTATGTTATGTTTTGATTATGTTGGCTGCTATTCCAAGGCAACGTGAAGTGTAGATGGAGTTGGTGGTGGGGAGTCTGGTCGGTGTGATGGACTTTACTACATCTGTTAGTCCAGGAGAACAGGCGAGATTTGAAGCATGTCATCACATTTCAAATGGACAGACGCCAGTCACTTTAGCCTTCTCCAGTTTGTTATATGTTAAACAAGGGCTCAGATTATAATTTTTTTCACATGTGAGATACGTTATCTGGTTTAGTAATGGTGGTCATGAAACTGTTATGTTAAAACATTCTGGTTAATGTGTCTGTCAGGAAGGATGATTGGCTATCTTTTCCTGATGTGACCCGTGTAATTTCATAACCTCAGTGGTTGCATTTTAACTTCAACTTTTGAAATAATTTAGCAAGGTACAGAGTTCGGGGACAATTAGGGATGTGCAATGAGTCAGAGCGCCAGAGACCCGGTTCAATCCTGACTACAGGTGGTGACTGTACGTAGTCTGTACGTTCTGTCTGTGACTACGTGGGTTTTCTCTGGGTGCTCCGGTTTCCTCCCACATTCCAAAGACGTACAGATTTGTAGGCAAATTATTTTCTGTAAATTGTTCCTAGTGTGTAGTATAGAATTGGTATACAGGTGATTGTTGGTCGGCGCGGACTCGATGAGCCAAAGGGCTTGTTTCCACGCTGTATCTCTAAACTAAACTAAACTGAACTTAGAAAATAACTAAAACATTCCAAATATATAAAAGTATTGACATTGGTTTATAATTGTCGTGTGTACCGAGATCCAGTGAAAAACCTTTGCTTCTCCATTTACATCAGATCGTATTTTATGTTAGTACAATTATTGTACTAATGAGAATTATACCAGCATGCAGAATATGGTTTACAGCATAATACTGTTACAGTTACTGGGGAAAAGGCCAATATCTGCAATGAAGGAGTTTGCAAAATGAAAACTACATCCTAGCTTATGGGAGGACCCGTCTGATAATAGAAGTCAAGCAGTTTTAGAAACAAAGAACTGGAGATGCCGGATTACAAAAAAGGACAAGTTGCTGGAGTAACTCAGTAGGACTGACAGCATCTCTGGAGAACATGGAAACCGTTTCGGATCGGGACCCATCTCTGGAGAACATGGATGCCATTTCGTGTTGGGACCCTTCTTCAGACATGAGTATTTCCCTTCTTCAGACATGGGTATTTCCTCATTCCATCAGAAAATATGGAATTGGTTCATTAGTTTCCTCACATGCTAGTTCAAAATCCCAAATTCCTTTTTTGAAAACATAAAAAACATAAACATCTTATGTAGTGGCAACATCTACATTCTGTTGGTTAATATATTCTCAACATTTATTATTAACTCGGCCACATGGAATTTCTCTCTGACTGTCCACTGATTTTATAAATCTGTGTCAAGACACTTGCATTATCCTAAATTAAGGAAAAGGACTAAGAGAAAGGGATTACTTTACTGAGTGTTTTGATAGGTGTTGAAAAAATAAGAGCTTGAAAAATTATACCATCTTTTCCACGCATATAAATTCTGTCCTTGAAATTTTCTTTATCTTCCTGTCTCACTTGATTCAGTATCTCTTTAATTGGAGATCAGAACTGGTGTGACCTGACCAGGCTCCCGTGTAAGTTAATTATTTTTAAGGTGCAGAAATATAAATTAATACCTTTGTGTTTCATTAACATTTTAAATAGCTTTGCTGACATGCTATTTTTAATAATGAGTTCATCTGTATTCTGAAACGTTTCCAATGTCCTGTTCTCCACCCTTGCTATTTATCTAAGGTGCTGGTGATGTTTCTGTGAAAACATCATCACTGCCTTTTTTTAATTCACTATATACTTGCTGATCATTGATAACCTGTTCACTCTGGTTCTGTTATCCCACTTTCACACCCACTCCCTACACACTAGGGGCAATTTGCAGCGGCTAATTAATTTACAAACCCATATGTCTTTGGGATATGGAAGGAAACCGGTGCACCAGGAGGAAACCCACACGGTCATAGGGAGAACGTGCAAACTGCACACAGACAGCACAGGATGGAACCCGGGTCCCTGGCGCAGTGAGGCAGCAGCTCTACCAGCTGCACCACTGGTGTTTATGATATTTTATTTTTCCTAAGTGTCAGCACACATCATAGCGTGATATTATCTTTTCTGGTTTATTTGGTTTATTAACATATTTTTCTTACCATTCTGTGTAAATAATGCAGTTCTTTAAGCTCAGAAATAAAATTTGAATGTATTCAGGAAAACAACTTGCAGGTTATTTGGTACTATCCATGTTATTTAGTACTATTTGAATTTGTTGATAAAACTCTCTAGAAATAAAAACTGTCTGAATGTCTGACCTACTAGCTGTGCCTAATGTTACTTTTTATTTGTACATCAAATAATTCAGAGAGAGCGACATGGGAGAGAAGGGGAGACAGAGGAGTGGGGGTGACAAGGAGAGTGATGGACAGGAAGAGGGAGAGAGGGAGAGAAAGAGACAACGAGGGAGAGAGTGAGAGAGAGAGACAGACAGACAGTGAGTTGTGGTTCAGTGATGCATGTAAACATGGGGAACAATAGTCCCTGTACAAAAAGTGCACTGTAGGTACTGCACTGGGTAACTGTTTCTAGAAGGTGAATTGAGTCACGGGCTTCAACAATAATTATTTGGCGTGCATGTGATTCTCTAATTCTCCAACAGAGCACCATTTGGTTTCATTCCTATTACAATACCCAATGCCAGATGGTGTTTGATTGCAGTCATGTTGAGCTGATGTGGATTACAGAATTTTAAATCACCGGTGTGCAATTAATAAATTAAATTGCATGTCTCATTGTGCTTATGTAGAACACAAAATACTGGAGTAACTCAGCGGGTCAGACAGCATCACCGGAGGATATGGATAGGTCACGTTTCAGTTTGGGACCCTTCTTCTGATTGTAGTGGGGGAGAAAAACTGGAATACTTCTCTTTTTGTTTCCTTTTAATTTCTAGCCTTTGTCCACCCATTTGGCAATCAATACCCCCCTCACCTATACCAACCTATCACTTATCAGGCTTTGTCCTGCTACCACTTTTTCCCAACGTTCTGTGTGTTGAAGTTTACTGATTTGGAGAACATCTGACCAGTATGAAGAAGGGTCCCGACCTGAAACGTCACTTATCCATGTTCTCCAGAGATGCTGCCCAACCCACTGAGTTACTCCAGCACTTTGTGTTCTACGTAAGATTCCAGCATCTGCATTTCCTTGTGTCTACAATCTGTTGTATTTATGCATTATTATCATATAAAATCTTTAATTAAAATAATTTTTAAACTGGAATTTAAATTTGCAATTCTCTCCAACACCACCATTTAAACTTTCGAACCAGTTTACAGAGATTTGGAATCCACTTTTCACCAACTGAGATTAATCCAGCGAAACATAGCATAATTTTATATCGTCTTGGGTTTATCTATAACATTTACTTTGTCTTTATATTCAGCAAGCTCTTGTTTTTTGCTTCACCTGTAAGCACTTCTTATAGTGTGAGGTGTTGCATTTTGGGATGTCTAACAAGGGCAAGACCTATACAGTAAATGGTCGGCCTCTGGGTAGTGTTGTAGAGCAGAGGGATCTAGGAATACAAATGCATGGCTCCTTGAAGGTCGAGTCGCAGGTAGATAAGGTGGGAGGTCATGTTGCAGTTGTTTAAGACGTTGGTGAGACCGCATTTAGAATATTGTGTTCAGTTCTGGGCACCATGTTACAGGAAAGATATTTCAAACTTGAAAGGGTTCAGAAAAGATTTACGAGGATATTGCTAGCACTAGAGGGTGTGAGCTGTAGGGAGAGGTTGAGTAGGCTGGGTCTCTATTCCTTGGAGTGCAAGAAGATGAGGGGGATCATCCTACCAAATCATCCTATCATTCCATACACCCACCAAAGGATGATGGGTGTATGGAACAAGCTGCCAGAAGAGGTAGTTGAGGCCGAGACTATCCCATCGTTTAAGAAACAGTTAGACAGGAACATGGATAGGTCTGAAGAAGGGTTTCGGCCCGAAACGTCGCCTATTTCCTTCGCTCCATAAATGCTGCTGCACCCGCTGAGTTTCTCCAGCATTTTTGTGTACCATGGATAGGACAGGTTTGGAGGGATATGGACCAAGCGCAGGTAAGTGGGACCAGTGTAGCTGGGACATTGCTGGCCGTTGTGGACGAGTTGGGCCGAAGGGCCTGTTCCCACACTGTATCACTCTATGACTGTGCTTATGATGGTGGGGGTGGTTAAATGGCAAGTTCACTATTCTGGAACAATTATGGGGCTGATTAATTATAGATACAGCGTGGAAACAGGACCTTCGGCCCACCGTGACCACGCCAACCAGAGATCACCCTCTATCTTAACACTATCCTACATACTAGGGACAGAAACCAATTAACCTACAAACCTGTACGTCTTTGGAGTGTGGGAGGAAACTAGAGCACCCGGAGAAAACCCACGGGGTCACGGGATGAATGTACACACTCAACAGCACCCATAGTCAAGATTAAATCTAGGTCTCTGGTGCTGTATCTCTAACTTCTAAAGCGTAAAGTGTATAAAGCACTAACATTACATGTATGATCCCAAGCACGGGTCTGATGTGCAGAATGATACATTTGCATTTGGTAGATATTTGTTTTGTTCTTCCAAGTAATTATTTGAAAATGTATCCTTTTGCCAGCAACACATTTTGAAATTCTTTGCTGTAGTGTTAAATAACTCCATTTGTTTCCGACAGAGCCATTTATAAGCAGAACTAAAACATTATGATGTCCAAATATAAGAGGGAGTGAATTTATTTCTGGTAACTGACTGCCGATGAAAGGCAAAACGGAACTTGTTTCCATGTCAACCCATGTTCAGAAAATCTGCTTATGGGCTAACATCAGATTAAGTTTCTTGTTGCTAGATTGCTCAAAGTAAGGAAGATTGTAATTCAATATATATTGATGCTAATTTAAGCAAACACTTAGTGCAACATTTGCAGCACAGTAACAGAATACAGAGCACTAGAACAGGCCCTTTGGCCCACAATGTCTGTGTTGAATGTCTGTGATGCCAAGTAAATCTTTGCCTGCATGTGATCCATTCCCTATCTACAAGGTTTTTAAACACCACTATCATATCTGCCTTCACCACCACCCCTGGCAATGTGCTCCAGGCATTCACCACCATCTCTGTTTAAAAAAGACTTGCTCTGCACATCTCCTGTAAACTTTACCCCCTCCCCCCACCTTAAAGTTACGTCTGCTTGTGTTTGAAAATAATTTATTAATCACAAATCTATCAATCTCCACATTAATAAAACCCAATGACTTGGCCTCCACTGCCGTCTGTGGCAATGAATTCCACAGATTCACCACCCTCTGGCTGAAGAAATTCCTCCTCTTCTCCATTTCTAAATTCCTCCGTTCACAGCCACTCTACTAGGTCTTTCACTATTTGGTCTTCCGTCAGCCTCTGACGTTCTAGATAAAAAAATCCATGTTTGTCTGCAAATGAATTGGGAGAAAAGCTAAATAATTATTTTGGATTAGTCTTCATGGTAGAAGGCTATTACATTCATAGTAAAAGACATTAACATTGAAGTAAAAAAAACAAACAAAAATCAAATTAGATTTGCTTTACTTGCCAATGCAGAGATTAAAATGAAGCTGATTAAATCCCAGCTGGAAGGATCAGATGAAGATAAAGGTGCTTTCCAATGATGCCCTTATTTTTGCACTACTTATCCACCCTTGGTCCCAGAGCTTTTCTGGATTATCCGTTTTGCCAGACCAACAGAGGTCACGGCCTCCGAGAGGAGTTCAACGTATCCTAGACAGTCGAGGAGCCGAGATACCGACCCACAAAGTCGGCCTCGGTAGTCGTCTATGGGAGCGGATCTGCCGGCTCCGGCCGGGCCGTAGTTCCATAGCCCTGGCCACAGGGGGCAAATTCACCCGCCGATTGGCGCAAAAGTCCTCATGAGGTCGAGATCAGCTGCCTAACCCTGCCCAGGCGCCACATTTTCTGGGGGCTTCCGGGGGGGGGGGGGGGGGGGGGGGGGGGGGGGGGTGGGATAATTCAACTGCACCCTCGTAATTTTTGCCCAGATTAAAGGAGATGCCGGACCACCAGTTGCAGGAAATCCGGTGGGGGGGCCTGTACATTGGACAAGTGGTTTGGGTCGAGGAAACATGAATCCAATGTATTTCGTCATGTACGGATGGCACAAAATCAATCTAAATGTAAATTGGCAAATTTGCTGACATTACAAAAGTAGAGAAGATAATGTGTGTGGAGGAGGGAGCTGAGATATTAAAGAACATTTTGTACATTATGGATGTCCATCCGTAGCAGATTAAGTTATGTTAAAGAGGCAAATGGGTACATTTGCAGGCACGGATTTTGAAATATCGAAGGTTTAATAATCCCAAAGCCCTAATTGATGTCTACAAGATGAAGGACCCAGTGGATTTATCAAGGTTTAAAAAAATGTTATCAGACATAATTAACTCTTTAATTGAACCTGATAATTTACTCTCTGAAAAATAGATGCCAAATGTATAATTAAAATTTGGAAGCGTTTGCATTATGAAGTTCAGGAGTGCAACACACACATATTTTTGGAGACAGCAGACATTTCTGTCTCTCCAATGATTTTGGGATCAATGGTCATCAGTTCTCAATATGCCTGCGCTATAATGTTAGGTTTTGGGTTTAAAAGTTGCACATTTCTAGCAAGTAATTTAGTTTAGTTTTATATCTATGTTTATTATTGTCATCTGTACTGAAGTGCAGTGAACAGCTTTGTTTTGCATGTTAGCCAATCAAATCTGATAATGCTATACATAAAACGATCAATCAAGACCCATAGAGCTGTACAGGAAACGGGCGCTTTGACCCAGCTTGTCCATGCCAACCAAGTTGGCATACTGGGCTAGTCCCATGTGCCTGCATTTGGCCTATAGCATTCTAAACTCTTCGTATCCATACATCTGTCCAAATGTATTTTGAACGAGTGTCAGCTGAAATCTTAAGACTGCCTTCTGTCAGTGAAAAGATCCAGGAATGGTGATCAAATGGGTTAACAGAAGTGGGTCACAGATCAATCAGCCCAAGGCAGACACTAGGAACTGCAGATGCTGGTTTACAAAGAGTAACACAGAGTGCTGGAGTAACTTAGCAGGTCAGGCAGCATCCCAGGAGAACATGGATAAGGTGCCGTAAATGAGGAGGAAAAATTCTTCAAAGTAGTTATACCTTGAGGGGATTTCACAGTGGCAGCCTGAAGAAGGATGCTGACCTGAGATACAACGTGGAAACAGGTCTTTTGGCCCAACTAGTTCCCGCCGACCTGTGAATACCCGGTACACTAGCACTATCCTACACACTAGGGACAATTTGCAGAAGCAAATTAACCTTTAATAACAATAAACAGACCTTTGAACCTACAAACCTGTACATCTTTGGAGTGTGGGAGGAAACCGGAGAACCCGGGGAAAACCCACATGGTCATAGGGAGAATTTAGAAACTCAGTACAGGCAGAACCCGTAGTCAGGACCGAACCCGAGTCTCTGGCGCTGTAAGGCAGCAACTCTATCGCTGCGCCACCTACAGTGTGACTCATTCCTATTCCAGTGAAGCTTGGAGCACGAACCAAACAATTCTGTTTTCAGCATAAACTAGAAATTGGGGAAACTCAACTGCCTCCAGGAGGAGGGTGAGGGGTGATGGTGAGAGGTTTATAAGATCATGAGAGGAATAGATCGGGTAGATGCACGAGGCTTTTACCCAGGGTAGGGGAATCCAGAACCAGAGGCCATGGATTTAAGGTAGAGGGGGAAAGTCTTAATATGAACCTGGGAGGCGGCTTTTTTACGCAAAGGGTGGTACATGGAGAGAGCTGCCGAAGGGGGTATTTGAGGCACGTACCATCATGATGTTTAAGAAACGTTGAGACAGGTACATGGATAGGGTACGCTTAGAGGGATATGGGCCAAATGCAGGTAGGTGGGATTAGTGTTGATGGGGCATGTTGGTCGTCATGGGCAAGTTTTGCCTGGAAGGGCTTGTTCCCATGCTATTTGACTCTATAACCTCCTCTGGCAGCTCGTTCCATATACCTGCCACTCTTTAAGTGAAAAAAGTTGCCCTTTGGGTTCCTATTAAATATTTCCCCCTTCACCTTAAACTGACAGTTTTTGACTGGGGAAACATACTCTGTTTATTCATCCAATCAATTCCCCTCATGATTTTACACTCATAACATCACCCAAAGGATAATTTAGCGCAATGGATTCCACTATTTGAAACCTGTTCTGGGTTATTAAAGATGTATTAAAACCTTCACAGAAGACAGCATTCAGCACTACATGGCCATTAAAAGCCATGACATCATGCTTCTTCCTCTGATGCACCCTTTGAGTCTAATATTTAAAGACATCACCTGACCAGGCCGACCCTGCAACTCTGACCCATTGCCGTTGCCAGAAGAGCAGGCTTTTATGGCTTAATTAAGACTCCAATATTTAAAGATAAATTTCAGACTTGAAGGGTACAAGATGGTGCCTGAAAAGTGGCACTTGTGAAACAGCGTGGAAACAGGCCCTTCGGCCCACTGAGTTCACCCCACACACTAGCATAATCCTATACACTAGGAACTATTTACATTTTTTACTGAAGCAAATTAACCTACAATCCTGTACGTCTGTGGAGTGTGGGAGGAAACCAGAGCACCCAGCGAAAACCCACACGGTCACAGGGAGGATGTACAAATTCCGTACAGACAGTACTCACGGTCAGGATTGAACCTGGGTCTCTGGCACTGTAAAGCAGCAACTCTACCACTGTACCACCATGCTGCCCACTCTTGTGTGTAGACTGTCTACTGTCTTACACTTGTGATCTACTGCCTTACACTTGTATTTATTATGGCTGTGCCTAATGTATGGTAGGATTGTCACTGTAAAAAAGAATTTCACTCTACTTAGGTAGATCTAACAATACAACACCATTGGACCATTGGACCATCAAATTGAGTTGAATCAGATCTAGAGTCAAGTCAATACCATATATCCCAAACAGAAGAATGAAATTCTTACTTGCAGCAGCACAATAGAATATGTAAACATAGCACTGTAAATAATATAATAAATGAAATGTATATATATATATATATATATATATATGCACACTGAACATTGTTTTTATACATATGTTATATTTATATATATATGTAAAAATAAAATGTATATATATTATTTATAAGTGTATGTATTATATATATATTTATACACACACACATACACAAAAACAAACAAACAATTACAGTGCAAAAAGACAAAATCAAATCCCCTCCTAGTTCAAAGCTTATTTGGAGGTTGTAGTTTAATAGCCCGATAGTTGTTGGGAAAAAGCTGTTCCCGAATCTGGACGTTACAGTTTTCAGGCTCCTGTATCTTCTTCCCGATGGCAGGAATGAAATGAGAGTGTGGCTAGTGTGGTGTGGGTCTCTGATGCTGCTGGCTGACTTTTTGAGGCAGCGTCCCCTGCAAATCCCTTCAATGGTGAGGAGGTCAGTACCTGTGATGAACTGGGTAGTGTTCACCACTTTTTGCAACCTTCTTCGCTCCTGGGCGTTCGAGTTGCCGAACCAGACCATGATGCAACCAGTCAATCATGCTAACCAAGCATGAGTTCTGAAAAAAAATGTCACTGTACAAATTATAGATTTTTGCTTCTCCCCAAAGAACAGTTTGTTTAAAGATCATTAATTTGTTGAATGTTCTGCAACATCTTGCTTTGTGTCTTTGGGATCAGGTGTCCATCCCCAGAGTTTGAATTTAACCCTGGTAAATTAAGGCTTAAAACAGTCCCGACTCTGATTCAACCAGATGTCAGACGTGAGTGGTGCTCTGTCCCATGAGGCTGTATGATAGATTCAGGAGCTGGACAAGTGTAAGTGTACAGTCCCACTGATGGCCAACAAATACTCCTACAATAACATCAAGCTGTTTCCAATTAACAATCTTCACTGCTGTTTTATTCCTCAGTGCATTGATCAGTAAACGCCTCTTGAAAGACCCAACGATATGAACATTGTTTAGGAAGGAACTGCAAATGCTAGTTTACACCGAATATCAAGACTAAATGCTGGAGTAATTCAGCGGGACAGGCAGCATCTCTGGAGAGTAGGAATGGGTTGCATTTCAGTTCGAGACCCTTCTTCAGACTCTATGAATATTATTTAGTTTAGTTTAGAGGTACAATGCGGAAACAGGCCGTTCGGCCCACCGAGTCCGCATTGACCTGCGATCACCCCATACACTAACATTACCCTACACACTAGGAACAATTTACAATTTATAAAAGCCAATTAACCTGCAAACCTGAACGTCTTTGGAGTGCGGGAGGAAACCAGAGCACCCGGAAAAACCCTGCACTGTCACAAGGGAAACGTACAAACTCTGTACAGATAGCACCACCATAGTCAGGATCGAACCCGGGTCTCTGACGCTGCAAGGCTGCAACTCTACTGCTGCCCAACTGGGCCTCCCCTCTGTGTGTTGATCAGTAAACCCATTTTGCACGACACAACGGTGTGAACATTGAATTCGCCAATTTCAAGTAATATTGAGAGGTTGGACGGAAGGGTGGTTTTCTCTGGAGCATTGAAGGGAGAACCAATAGAAGTATATAAAATTATGAGAGGCATAGATAGGATAGGTAGCCAGGGTGGTGAATCTGTAGAATTAATTGCCACAGAGGTTGTGGAGGCCAAGTCATCGGGTATTTTTAAAGAGGAGATTGGCGGTTTTTTGATTAGTAAGGGGGTCAGGGGTTATGGGATGAAGGCAGGAAAATAGGGTTGAGAGGGAAAGATAGATCAGCCATGATTGAATGGTGGAGCAGACTCAATAGGCCGAATAGCCTTCTTCTGCATTTATGACATAGGAACATGAATCTTCAAACATTTGGATTTAAAAGACATCGGTTGGTGCCTGGAACATGCTGCTGGGGCAGTGGTTGAGGCAGATACAATAGTGGTATTAAGAGAATTTTGGATAGGCACATGGGTAGTTAGGTAATGGCGTGACATGGAATGCTTGCAGGAGATAAGAGTTGGTCTTGACATCGTGTTCAGCACAGGCATTGTGGGGCAAAGGGCCTGTTCCTGTGCTATATTGTTCTATGTTCTACACAAAAATAGTTTTATTGTTAAATTGCTTATGAAAAGATAGATTATTTATGAAGAGATCATTTCAGAAGGTTACTTCTCTCTTGTTACTGTTTAGTGACTGGCCAAAACCTTAATTGTTCTGTTTTGTTAAAGTTGTGAGGTATCCTTTGAAATTTCTCTCTGCCTGAAAGTGCAAGTTAATTCTCCCCAGAATGTAAATGAAAATGTTGAAACTCCTGATGCATCTGTTGTCTGGGCAACTGTAACAAACAATAGTGGCCAGGCCTTGTCATCAGTATCATATTCTTCAGAGCCTAGGTGGAAGATATGCTGATGGAAAGGGATGTGAAGGAATAGGAGCAGGTTTGCTGTTATGGTTGATTGAGTAGTCAGAGTGAATGCTTTGAACGTTAACTCAATGCCGATCCTCAATCGGGCAATCAAATACATAACCAAAGATGATAGCCTAATTGCATTCTTTGGTTGAAATGTTTGAAGTTGGTTTGCCTTTGAAGCTGGATACGCAAAGTCCAGTCTTTGTTATCAACCAAGGAATTGCTCCAGCACCCTGGACAACAATTTTCACTCAACAAATTTAATGAAATAACTATTCTATTCTTTGCTCTTAAAGGTGCTTTTGTCTACAGCAGTGGCTGCCGTCTTTCTTTCATGACAGCAACTTCTGTTAAGTGTAGTTTAAAGGTACAGGATGGAAACAGGCCCTTAGGCCTACGGAGTCCATGCCGGCCATTGATCACCCATTCACACAAGTTCTATGTTATCCCACTACATCATCCACTTCCTATGACAATGTTCAGAGGCCAATTTACCTATAAACCTGCACGTCTTTGGGATGTGGGTGGAAACCGGAGCACCCGGAGGAAACCCACATGGTTCTACCCACTGCACCACTGTGCCACCCATGTTCTGGGTAAGCCTCTTCTCTGGTGTTAGTCTCCTTATTGCAGATACAAGGAACTGCAGATGTTGGTTTACCAGGGAAAGACACAAAGTGCTGGAGTAACTCAGCCGCTCAGGCAGCATCTCTGGAGAACAGGGATAGGTAACGTTTCGGGTTGAGACCCTTCTTCAGACTTCTTTTCCACAGCATCTAAAGAAGGCCATGACCCGAAACGTCACCTATCTATGTTCTCCAGAGATGCTGCCTGACCCGCTGAGTTATTCCAGCACTCTGTGAAACGTCACCTATCTATGTTCTCCAGAGATGCTGCCTGACCCGCTGAGTTATTCCAGCACTTTGTATTGCTTTTTGTAAACCAGATTATAATCTGCTGGTTTATACAGGATATCTGAGTGAATGCATAGATTGTGCAGAGGGTCATGTTGGAGTCTGAAGAAAGGACCCGACCTGAACGTCACTTATCCATGTGCTCTATGGATGCTGCCTGACCCACTGAGTTACTCCAGCACTTTGTGTCTTTTATGTTGGTATGTTGTTTAATAATGTATAACATTTTGACTTTAGAGTGTCTTTTCTTCCTATTGCACTTTAAAAAAAATGTTTGAGTACCACCTTATACTATCTGTCTTTGCTCTTGTACATCAGAGCAAAACTGCTTTTTAAAAAAGATGTTCAGCTGGAAATTCAATTTTACCCAGAAAACAATATACGAGGAAACCAGAAACTATAAACTCTGTATTGCATTCAACTAATTTCTCAAATTTTGTAAAATGAAGTAATCTATTGAAGGATAACATTCCCACTGTTTCTCCGGTTGATATATAATTTCCACATATGTTTTCCACAATTTTGTCTGTTTCAATATGAAATTTTGGGTGGCACGATGGTGCAGCAGTAGAACTGCTGCTTCACCGCACCAGAGTCCCGGGTTCGATCCTGACTACAGGTGTTGTCTGTACAGAGTTTGTACGTTCTCCCCGTGACCTGCGTGGGTTTTCTCTGGGTGCTCTGGCTTCCTCCCACACTCCCACACTCCAAAGATGTAGCAAGTTAAGGAGGTTAACTTACTCCAAAGTAGGTTAAGTGGCTTGGTAAAATTGTAAATTGTCCCTAGTGTGTAGGATAGTGTTAATGTGCGGGGATCGCTGATCAGCGCGGACTCGGTGGGCCTAAGGGTCTATTTCTGTGCTGTATCTCAAAAACTAAACTAAACTGCTACTTCAATGTTTCTTTAAACAGCAAAATTATATTTGTTCTCGTGCAGGAAAAAAGGCCAATGGTTTAAATGACATTCAGAATTTTTTTTAAATACGCTATGAAGACGTGCACTTTTACTGGTGTGTAAAATTGGAAAAAAAAATGAAATGCATTTAAAAGGTCAATGTTAATGTTTTCCACATATATTTCAGAATTAAAATGCAGAGCAGGTTAACTTGTGCTGCTGTCGCATTGTGCATCCAGTATCACTGTTTGGAGATTACATTTTTTAGCAGTTATTTTATATAGAAAATTGGAGAAAAGCTTATGAAATTCTCTGATTGGTCCTGGATTTGGCCATATAGTTACTTCCTAATCCTGGCTAAATCTGGAGGGAAGAAGATGAACAGAGTTCGATGATTATCTGATTAAAAAAGGAACTGTAGATTCTGGTTTATACCAAAGATAGACACAAAATACTGGAGTAACTCGGGGCTTGGCAGCATCTCTGGAGAGCATGACCCTTCTTCCACTAAAAGTATTTTAATTAGCTTCACCGTTCACGATGATGTATCCCTCTTGGGCTCACTTCTGTCACTATCTAACAATCTGCCTATCAGGGAACTTCCTTGCCTGAGCATCTGTTGCCAGCCCTGAGTTATCCTGCCATTTCTCGCTTCCAGTTTTCTTTTCCCTCTCTATCTCGACTACAATCGGTCTGAAGAAAGATTCACAACCCAAAACACCACCCATCCTTTTTCTCTAGAGATGCTGCCTGACCTGCTGAGTTACTACAGCATTTTGTGTCTCCCAGATATGAATGGACATCTAAAAATGTATTTAAGCCACCGTTTAATTCAACTGGCGAAACTGTTGGGAATTACCCCTCCAATAGATGGCTTTATCTCACAACAATTGAGTAAAAATATTCTTCTGACGGGGGGGGCAATTGAGTTGAAGAAGAAAGGACGTAGCATTTGATTTGCTCCAAATAACTTTCCTCAAGATATTCATAAAATACAGAACCATGTGAAATTATTGACTAATCATAAGGTCAAAAGGAATAGCAGAAATAGGCCATTTGGACCATCTGCCATTCAATCATGGGTGATCTATCTCTCCCTCCTAACCCCATTCTCCTGCCTTCTCCCCATAACCTCTGACGCCTGTAATAATCAAGAATCTGCCTTAGAAATATCCACTGACGGCCTCTGCAGCCTTCTGTGGCAAGGAATTCCACAGATTCACCACCCTCTGACTGAAGAAATTCCTCCTCATCTCCTTCCTAAAGGTACGTCCTTTTATTCTGAGGCTGTACCCTCTGGTCCTAGACTCTCTCACTGGTGAAAACATCCTCTCCATATCCATTCTATCCAGGGCTTTCACTATTTGGTAAGTGTCAATAAGGTCCCACCCCTCATCCTACCAAACTAGCGAGTACAGGGCCCGGTCCTGTCATATGCTCATCATATGTTAACCCAATCATCACTGGGATCATTCTCGTAAACCAGAGAAGATTTATAAAAATGTTGCCATGACTTGGACCAGGACCGACACATGGACTAGCTTAGATGGCACATCTTGGTCGGCATAGACGAGTTAGGCAGAAGTTCCTGTTTCCATGCTGTATGACTGAATCGGGATGATGTCAGGCATGCTTGATGGTTTCCGTGGTTGGATTTCCTGATGTAATGTTTTTTTTTTGTTTTAACTGTAAATACATAAATTGCATGTGCTATATATGTTATTTTTTGCAGCTTAGCCACTGGATATGAAACAGACAGACTGCAGTCTTTATTTCATCCTCACTTGTTTAGGTTTATTATTGTCGCTTATGCCAAGGTACACTGAAACGCTTTGTTTTGCATGCCATCCAAATAGATCAGATAGTACTATACATAAATATACAATCAAGCCAAACTCAAGTACTAGACTAGACTAGAGCAAAGGAGAAGATACAGAGTGCAGAATATGGATCTCAGCAGTGTAGCGCATCAGTTCCCTAGGCAAACTCCGCAGTGGGGTTTAGGTGAGTCAGACACTACCCTAGCTTCGGGAAGGACTGTTCAGAAGCCAGATAACAATGGGGAAGAAGCTGTTCCTGAGTCTGGTGGTACGCGCTTTCAAGCTTCTGTACCTTCTGCCCGACAGGAGCAGGAAGAAGAAGAAGGAATGACCGGGATAGAACAAGTTTTTGATTACATTGGCTGCTTTATCAGGGCAATGTGAAATGTAGTTGAAGTTAATGGTGTGGAGTCTGGTCCGTGTAATTAACTGGGCTACATCCGCAATTACAATTTTGGGCAGTTTTGGGCAGAGCTATTCCCAAACCAAGCTGTGTTTGGTTTAGTTTAAATTAGTTTAGTGTAGTTTAAAGATACGGCATAGAAACAGGCCCTTTGGCCCACCAAGTTCGCGATGACCAACGGTCACCCATACCCTACTTCTGTGTTGTCCCAGTTTCACATCCTACCCACTAGGGGCAATTTACAGAAGCCAATTAACCTACAAACCTGCATGTTTTGGGGATGTCGGATGAAACTGGAGCCCCCGGAGAAAAGCCCACTCACTCACAGGGAAAATATGCAAATTCTGTACCGACAGCACCCAAAGTAAGGATCAAACCTAGATCTCTGAAGCTGTAAAACTGCAACTCTACCACTGGGCCACTGTGTCACCCACTGTGATATAACCTTGTCCTGCCAAGCTTTAAATAATGGGAAAATGCAGTATAATGTGGATAAATGTGAGGTTATCCATTTTGGTGGCAAAAACAGGAAAGCAGACTATTATCTAAATGGTGGCCGACTAGGAAAAGGGGAGATGCAGCGAGACCTGGGTGTCATGGTACACCAGTCATTGAAAGTAGGCATGCAGGTGCAGCAGGCAGTGAAGAAAGCGAATGGTATGTTAGCTTTCATAGCAAAAGGATTTGAGTATAGGAGCAGGGAGGTTCTACTGCAGTTGTACAGGGTCTTGGTGAGACCACACCTGGAGTATTGCGTACAGTTTTGGTCTCCAAATCTGAGGAAGGACATTATTGCCATAGAGGGAGTGCAGAGAAGGTTCACCAGACTGATTCCTGGGATGTCAGGACTGTCTTATGAAGAAAGACTGGATAGACTTGGTTTATACTCTCTAGAATTTAGGAGATTGAGAGGGGATCTTATAGAAACTTACAAAATTCTTAAGGGGTTGGACAGGCTAGATGCAGGAAGATTGCTCCCGATGTTGGGGAAGTCCAGGACAAGGGGTCACAGCTTAAGGATAAGGGGGAAATCCTTTAAAACCGAGATGAGAAGAACTTTTTTCACACAGAGAGTGGTGAATCTCTGGAACTCCCTGCCACAGAGGGTAGTCGAGGCCAGTTCATTGGCTATATTTAAGAGGGAGTTAGATGTGGCCCTTGTGGCTAAGGGGATCAGAGGGTATGGAGAGAAGGCAGGTAAGGGATACTGAGTTGGATGATCAGCCATGATCATATTGAATGGCGGTGCAGGCTCGAAGGGCCGAATGGCCTACTCCTGCACCTAATTTCCATGTTTCTATGTCTATGTTTCTAAAAGCGTATACTCCGGCCTTTATTATTTCAAAGAAGATTGCGGAAGGAATTTCTTGACTTCTCACCAATATTTATGGCAATATTTACCAAAATAAATTGATTGTTATCACATTGTTGTTCGGGGAGCTTCTTTGCATAAATTGCCTTCTGCAGTTTCACCACTACAACAGTGACTACATTTAAAAATATGACAACCCATAGTGAACAAGCAATATTCAAAAACTATTACAATTTAATGAAACAATTGAACAAAAACTTATTGAAGATTTGAACGAAACGTAATAAACTCATTTAATTAAAAAACAATGTAAATTAAACATTCTTTGTGGGTGTCTCAACCAGCCATTCCAATCAGCCAGACCTGGATTCGATCCTGACTATGATGCTGTCTGTATTGAGTTTGTAAGTTCTCCCTGTGACCACGTGGGTTTACTCTGGATTCTCCGGTTTGCTCTCGCATTCCAAAGCCGTGTAGGTTTGTAGATTAATTGACTTCTGCAAATTGTCCCTAGTGTGTTGGATAGAGCAAGTAAACGTTTGATCGCTGGCCAGCACAGATTCGGTGGGCCAAAGGGCCTGTTTCTATTTGATGAAGGGTCTCAAACAGAAACGCCGTCGATTCCTTTTCTCCGGAGATGTTGCCTGACCAGCCGAGTATCTCCAGTATGTTGTGTCTATCTTCAGCCCTGTTTTTATGCTGTATCTCTAAAACAAAACAAAACTGTTGCTGCATTGGATCGTACCTAATACAGGGTCAAGGGGAAGATACGTTTGGGTGAATTACCTGGCATTATCCTTTCTCATCAGATGCTTTGTGCAGTTGAGGCTGGTGCTCTTAGTAAAAGTTGGGGGACAAATAAATACATGCAGATATTGTCAATTAGTCACATCATGACTTTTGTCATTGTACGTGCTGTACTGCCTTCATATTAGTGTCAGAAAAATGCTGTTATCTACTAGGTTCAATGAAAAGTTTTTTGATAGAATTTTATAGCGTAGTGCACAAAAAGGTTGTATGGTAGAATAATACAGTTTTTGTATTATGTCACATATTCCTTTTCTCCAGAAATGCTGTCTGACCAGCTGAGTTACTCCAGATTTTTGTGTCTATCTTCGGTTTAAACCAGCATCTGCAGTTCGTTCCTCCAAATTTTTTTGTTTGTTTATTTTCGAGTCCTTGACGACTATCGATCGGTACATATATGACAATTAACCACTTGATTCTTGATTTACAAAAGGATGGTTAAGGATATCAGGAAATGGGTTTTCCATTAGTTTTTGCAGGTTTAAGAAAATATATTTCTGAGCCTTGACCTTTTGTGGTGTGTGAACAGCTGGGTGTGACATGTCCATTGCAGATTGGAATGACTACTTCGAGATAAATGTGGGCTAGGCTGGGCTGACTTCCTGAGTTATTTCTGAGGCAGGCACACTATTTTTAAGCGTGAGCTGAAATGGAATACAAGCCAGAGCACACAGAACAGTTGTTAAGAATCAATAATAATGGCTCATGGGGTAATAGGGAAGAGTAATATTTTATCGGCCAGTTTGAAGTTCAGGTTGAATACTGATTTTCCGGCACCCTCGGTTCCAGAACCTTTCTGGATTACCTGGAGTTTATAAGGATGAAGGGGTATCTCATTGAACCTTACTGAATAATGAAAGGCCTGGATAGAGTGTATGTGGAGAGGATGTTTTCACTAGTGGGAGTGTCCAGGACCAGATTGCACCGTCTACCCGGCAGTTTAGACCCCTGTCTTCTGACCCCACTCCCAACTCACAAGGTGCAACAGAGAGTCCTACTGACACGGCTGTTGTTGCGGCTCAGGTTGTAGACCCCCGGAGACAGCACCAGTGACAGAACGCTCTTGGTCACCATGGGGCTCCCTCATCTCTCACCTGCTGTTGAGTCCAAGGTGGAGGATGTCGCGACTCTGGGGGAGAAGGTGGAGGAGGCGGCGGTAGAGGGAGGACGGGGCGTGGGGGGCGGGGGGAGAGGCCAAGTGGACAGAGTGATGGGAGAAGCAGGCGGCGAAGACGGAGCGAGGAGCGGACAAAGCCATCGCCACAGCAAGAAGCAGCAGCGGGTGAAAGAGGGGGGTGCATTCTGTCGGCGGTGGAGGCCCGAAGAGAGCACTGTCCCCAGGGGCTGTGTCTCTAAATTAAACTAAACTTCTATACGAGTGGTTTGAACTGTTTGCAGACCATGTATGCACACATGAACATTGTGGAAGGGTTGCAAAAGCATGTGCTCAATATTGTTTGACATCACTGTTCAAGTCTGTATAGAAGTACATCATGTTAAGGAAGGTTATTGTGGATTAATTATATTTGGTTAATGATCAAACAAAATCATCACAATGTGTGCGGCACAGTGGCGCAGCGGCAGAGTTGCTGCCTTACAGCGCCAGAGATCCGGGTTTGATCCTGACTATCGGTGCTGTCATTATGTTCTTCCTGTGAACGTGTCGATTTTCTCTGGGTGCTCCGGTTTCCCGTGCAGGTTTGTAGGTTAAATGGCTTCTGTAAAAAATTGTAAATTATCCCTAGTGTGTGTAGGATAGTGTTAAGGGCCTGTCCCACCAGCATGCGATTGCATGCGTCTAGCGCGACCAAACGTGGTGGCTTGAGGCGTACAGCCTCGCGGGGCCGGTCCCACTTCCAACCGCGGAGACGTCTGGAGTTGTGCGGGGCTGGTCCCGACATCAGACTCACCAATCAGCTGGGCAGGAGGCGGGCCGACTGAATTTGGACGTCGCACGGCGTCGGGCGGTTGCGCCATCACGCAACGGCACGCCGGGCGGTGACGTAATCGAGCAACGCCACGCGCGCTAGGCGTATGCTGTCAAGACGCTGCGTACGGCTTCGAGACGCTGCGTACGGCCTCAAAGCGGCTGCGGGCCGACAGGCCGTTCCGCACGGAATTTTTGGACAGTGTCAGTTTTACGGAGCCCCGCGCGGTGTCGGGACCAGCCCCGCACAACTCCATACGACTCGGGCGATCGAAGTGGGACCGGCCCCGCGAGGCCGTACGGCTCAAGCAACCACGTTAGGTCGCGCTAGCCGCATGCAGTCGCATAGTGGTGGGACAGGCCCTTTAGTGTTTGGAGATCGCTGGTCGGCGCGGACTCAATGGGCCGAATTTGCCAGTTTCCACGTCGTATCTCTAAACTAAACGTCGGTAAACACAAAACGCTGCAGTAACTCAGCAGGACAGGCAGCATCTCTGGAGAGAAGAAATGGGTGACGTTTCGGGTCGTTCGTTACGTCAGCAGTTTGTGTCTACCTTTGATTTAACCAACATCTGCAGTTCTTTCCTAAACTAAACGTCATTTTGCGATCTAATAGAATCTCTCAGTTGATGTTTATGTTGTGAAATAATATCTAATTCTGATACCATTATTCCGTTCCCATGGCAACAAGATTGAGTGGCCAAATGAATAATTAAAAGCTGTCAGCGTGTCCAGTCCCAAAGCATCCATCATGGCAACTCTGACACATTCATTAACTCTGTAACCGTTGGAGATTAATTCTCTGGTGTACATGAAGCCAAATTGCATTAGTGACTTGGTTGGAGGCATCCTTGCAAAAAACAATTCACCTCATTGTCTCTTCTATTAACGTGCATCTGTTTCCTAGATCCGTACTCTCTCTCCCATCACTCATTGTTTCAACATCTCTCACGCGATTTTCACCTTTCCCACAGCACCAGAATGATCCTAAACTAAGTCATAAATGATGCTCAGGTTTGTAGGGAGGAACCACAGATGCTGGTTTATACCGAGTGCTGGAGTAACTCAGTGGGTCAGAGAGCATCTCTGGAGAGAAAGGATGGGTGACGTTTCGGGTCAGAACCCTTCTTCAGACTGATTCCAACGATACGGAGTGGAAACAGGCCCTTGGGTCCACCGAGTCCACGCCAACCAGCGATCCACGTTACAGGAACACTACCTACACACAAGGGACAATTTACAATTTTTACTGAAGCCGACAAACCTACGTGCCTTGTGGGGGGGGGAACCGGAGCACCGGGAGAAAACCCACATGGTCACAGGGAGAATGTGCAAACTCCGTGCAGACAGCACCAATCGCCAGGATCGAAGCCGAGCCTCTGACGCTGTGAGGCAGCAACTCTACCGCTGCGCCACTGTGCTACCCTGAGGTGCTCCAATCCATCTTTTCTCCACCACTCTAGTGTCACATCAGTAGTGTTGAAACAGGCCAACAATTAAAGCACAGCAAAAACGTTTCCTCCTTTAGTCATGGTTTGGTCACTTGGGTTTGATCAAACAGGAAGAAGGCTGACATCGAAGATTCTTTTTTTATCGTTTAAAGACAAATGCAATAAATGACTTATTTTTTTCATGCCAACAATTCTAAAATATGTATCCAGATATAAAACCTGTAAGATATAAGATGCGTGTCATTAAATGGGCATCGTACACAAAGACATTAAGTGTGTGCCACATGACAGCTGCACCGTTATGAGGTTTGAAGGAAACTAGAAACCGCAAGCTTAGTTAAACTCACAAAAATGTTTTCTGCAGCTACCACCCCATTTGATGTAGAAACATTTACATGTGCAGTTTCACTTACAGACGATATAAAATGTCCAAAGTATTCACAGGAAATCCCCTCCATTTAAAGGAAATTATTAAGTTTGGCGACAGGAAGTACGGTGTTTACGAAAATAGGGATTTGCAAAATAAACCTAATCGCCCATGTCTGATTGTAACCAGCAATCTGTGTGAGTAATAGAGATCAGATTTTAGTCTTCAGTGTCACTGCAAAATCACCTGGCAGCATTAACCGCTTCGTACACCATTGTCATGAACTGTCATATCGCTTGTCTAATTACTTTACAGTCATTGATTGTTCATCTATGTAGCACCATGAAAGCATGTTGAAGGTTGGCCATGGCAGCCTCGCCAACAGTCTGTCTGTCTCTTCGTCTTTTTTGTTATTTGTAGTGTGTTTTAAAAGTACGTGTTAATATTCTCTGGGTGGTTTTATGTGGGGGGAGGGGGTGGGGAGAAACTTTTTTCAATCTCTTACCTTGCTGGAGATGTGATTGTTTTCCGGATTGTATCACCGGTCGCTCTGCGGCCTAACATCATGGAGCTGGCGGCCTTGCTCGAGACTGACTTTGAGCTCCACCGCGGGGCCGTGGTCTTACCATCGGAGCCTGCGATCCCTTGCCCGGGAACGATGATTTCAACATCGAGGAGCTCACAGTCTCGAGTAGAGTCTGATGTCGGGAAGCTCCAAGCCGCAGGAAGTTTGACTAGCTCCTGGAGAGGGGGCGCTGCACTGGCAGCAGCCTGTCGGCAGCGTGTCCGTTTTTTTTCTCAACTTTTTTAATTTTTTTAGTATGTTTAAAAGTCTGTTTTTAATGTTTCTTTGTGTGTTATGTGTGGGGGGTGGTGTGGGGGGGTAAGGGGGAAACCGTTTCGGCCGCCTCTTCCATGGAGAGGCGATTTTTTCAGGTCGCCTCCCCCGTGGCCTAACAGCAAGGATCGGCGCGGACTTTCCCGGAGACGCGCCCGGAGCTTCAGCGGCGGGCGCAGCGTGGACTCTCGGCGCGGAGCGGGTGAGCCCTCGCTGGAGGGGAGCGCTCCGTTACGCTGGCCCGCGGCAGCCGGCAGCCTGAAGCCGCAGCCTGCAGAACTCCAGCTGGTGCGGCGTCTACAGCCCGGGATCCCTCGTGGAGGACCCGGGTGGAAGAAGAAGCTTCCACCGCCGGCCCGCGGCCAACTTCTACCGCGGGTGCGGCATGGACTTACCATCTCCCCTGGAGGGGAGCTTCGACCGCCGGCCCTGCAGACTGCGGTGCTTCCGGCTGCGGCACGGCAGGTACTTTAAAACTTTGACCGCCGGCCTGCGGCCTACACCAGCTGAAGCCGCGGTCTCTGGTTGGGAAGAGCCGATCCTGGACTCACCTTGACTTTGACTTTGTCCCTTACCATCTGGACGCCCGCAGCAACGGCTGTGGAGGGTGGTGGTCCTGACCACGGGGGAAAATGGAGGAGGTTTGGCCAAGCTCTGTGCCTTCCACCACAGTGATGAATGCTGTGGTGGATGTTTGTGTACATTTTTTATTGTGGTTGTGTTCTTTATTACGGTACCGCTGCTGGCAACCCAAATTCCACCGACCTTGGTTGTGTGGCAATTAAATTATATCTATCTATCTATCTCCGATCCTGGGTCCGATCGCCTGGTGCGGGGGGAGCTGAGATCCCCCGATGCGGGAGCTTGATCGCCCCGATCCGGGGTCCGAACGCCCGGCGGGGGGGGGGGGGGGGGGGGGGGGGGGGGGGGGGGGGGGGTAGCTGAGATCCCCCCCCGATGCGGAAGCCAAGATCGCCCCGACAACGGAAGGTTCAAGTGCCCTGACCGCGGGAGAACAAAGAAGGGAAGAAGATTGAGCTTTTTTTGCCTTACATCACAGTGAGGAATGTGGGGGAGTCCCTGTGGTGGATGATCATGTTAAAAAAATATTTGGGTGTCTTGTTGCTCTTTATTGGTATGGCTGTATGACAAATCAAATTCCTCATTTGTTGCAAAACATACTTGGTTAATAAAGTACTATTATGATTATGATTATTAGATTGTGCAGTGTAACCCTGAGTGATGGGTTGGAGGTGGGAGGGAGAGAGTGGTGGTAGAGGGGAACGAGAGGGAGGGGGAGGAGAGCGAAGAGAGGGGTGGATGAGAGAGGGAGAGAGAAGGAGAGCGAAGGAGAACATGGGGAGAGACGGAGAGGGAAGAGTGTGCAGGGATGAGGGGAGGAAGATGGAGAGATGGGGTCATAGGAAGGGAGAGGGGGCAAGGGGGAGAGGGGAGAGAGGAAGATGGGAGGAGGGGTGAGAAGAGAGGGAAGAGGGAGGGGGGACAGGTGGAGGGAGGAAGAGGAGGAGAGGGAGGTAAATGGAAGGGAGTGGAAGAGGGGGAGAGTGGATGAGAGGGTACAGGAAGAGAGGGAGAGGGGGAAAGTGAGAGGGGAGAGTGGACAGAGTGAGAGGGAAGAGAGCGTGAGAAGGAGGGGAAGTGAGAGAGGGAGAGCGTGAGAGAGAGTGAGTACAGAGCAACAGGCTGTCAGCATTTATCAAACAAATAAAACGAATCTTCAATGGCAGCCTACTTCAAAAACCAATGAGATCAAACACAGATTTCAGTTGATCTATTTACCTCTGTACAAAGATCGGTGAAAACAAGTCCATATTTCTAAGGAGTTGCAGTGTTCAAGGCCTGGTTTAGCTATCGTACTGTTGAGTATATAAAGGTATTTTTTAATCTTTAATACATACTGACTGAGACTGTTTAAGGGAGTGATTGATACCACTGTGCCTGAAGGGGGTATCTGTGGCACTTTGTGTACGTCCTTATTGCAAAGCACAAGGTTCAACACAAACGGACAAACATGCACAAAGGCCTTCAAGAAGGAACTGCAGATACTGGAAAATCGAAGGTACACAAAAATGCTGGAGAAACTCAGCGGCATGCACAAAGGCCTTTATTGTTTTAGCTTTGTCAGTGTTGAAGCCCAATAGACAGACCTTGGGTTGTGAGTGTGGGTATGTGGTTGAGAGAATCCTAGGGTGGAGGAGGGTTGGTCAGGCAGAGAGGTTGTTCATTGAGGGCAGGGTCACGAGATGAAGGACTGGATTTTGGAGGAAGAGATGGGCCGGATCTTGATTGAACAGGGACTCATTGATAAGGCTGAAGTTCCACATTCCAAAGACGTGCAGGTTTGCAGATTAATTGGCAGATAAATTTCCCCTGGTGTGTAGGATGCGAAACTGGGATAACATAGAACTAGCGTACAGGTGATCGATCGATGGTCCACTTGGACTCGGTGGGTCAAAGGGTCTGTTTTCATGCTGTATCTCTAAAAAACTAAAACAATTAAAATAACAAAGGCCAGATCTTTACTGAATGACCCTTCAATGGAGACGGGCAACAAATAATTTGGAATTGAACTACGTAATTTGCATGTATTGAAGAACTGAGACGAAGAACTCATTGTCAAGTCATTCACAAAATACAAAGGTTTGGAATTTTAATTTGAAAATTTGTGGCCAGTGCTTAGAGATGAAGTGAGTTCCCAGCTTGACTACGTAGTTTAGTTTATAGATACAGCATGAAAACAGGCCCATCGGCCCATCGAGTCTAAGCTGACCATCTGTCACCCGTCCACACTAGCTCTATGTTATCCTAGTTTTTCATCCACTCCCTGCACACTAGGGGCAATTTAAAGAGGGCTAATTAACTTACAAACCCGCACGTCTTTGGGATGTAGGAAGAAACCGAAGCCGTGCAAACTCCACACAGACAGCACGCGAGGTCTGGCGCTGTTAGGCACCAACTCTAACACCTGCACCAATGTGCATGAATATGTGAAGTATTATTCATTTATTTCAATTAAAATAATCGTTGATGCACTTTCCCCGAACACTGCCATGGTTTCCTGTATTGAGTTTTATTGTAGTACTTTAGTTGCAGTTTGTAATGTTATGAGGACATTCCTGGCAAGTCAATGACCATGGTCCCTTGAGGATAATGAAACACTGGGCTGGTGTTGCTCTTTGTCCAGTCAGCAGTCCGTCAGTTTCCAAGTTACTCTTGCTCATTTGGCACTTTGCAGTCTTTTTAAATGTGAAAGCACTTGTCCAGAAACGTAACCACATCCAGCTCATTTAGTGGCATTAATGTACACTGTTGTTAATGGCGTGCTTTTAGAAATCCACTGCACTGCAACATTAAAGCCAATTTATTGATTATCAATGTTTTAAAAATGCATAAATGCTTTTGCAGAATGCAATCAACTTAATGCTTTGCCTTCGTCCTGATGAAAAATACATGTTATTCTTTAAAGTGGGAAAGATGTTGCATTAAGCAAGCAAGGACACTTCTCAGGACTAAAGGTTCTAACCTACAGTCGTTAAAACCAGTCCCAGTTGATACACTTTGACAATAATGTGCAGTACAAGGGCACTCTGATGTCCCTCAGTGTAGTGCATTTCTGCGCACTGATTTTGCTCAACTTTTGTGTGGCAAAAAGGCAAGGGCAGGACCCGACTTAGAAAGTTCAGCATATCCTCAACAACTCTCACCACCTTCTACAGATGTGCCATGGAAAGCATTTTATCGGGAATCCTCACACCATGGTTTGAGGATAGCTCCATCCAAGGCCACAAAAAATTCCAGCGAGTCGTAGACATAGCCAAGACCATAACGCAAACCAACCTCCCTTCCATTGTCTCCATCTGCACATCACGCTGCCTCGGCAAGTCCACCTGCATAATCAAGGATGTTTCACCCTGGACACTCTCTCCTCCCCTCTCCCATCAAGCAAGAGGTACAGAATTGTGAAAACACATGCCTCCAGATTCAGGGACGGTTTCAGCCCAGCTGTTATCAGACAACTGAACCATCCTATCACCAACTCTAACACCTGCACCAATGTGCATGAATATGTCCTGACCTACCATCGTTCTCATTGGAGATTCGGACTATCTTTAATCGGCCTTTCTGGACTTTATCTTGCACTAAACATTATTCCCTTTATCCTGTATCTGTACACTGTAGACGGCTTGATTGTAATCATGTATAGTCTTTCCGCTGACAGGATAGCACGCAATAAAAAAAGCTTTTTACTGTATATCAGTACACATGTGACACAAAAGACTAATTAACCGACAAAACCTACACGTCTTTGGGATGTGGGCGAAAACTGGAGCACCCAGAGAGAACCCACATGGTCACAGGGAGAACGTACAAACTCTGTACAGACAGCACCCGTAATCAAGATTGAACGCAGGACTCTAGTGCTGTAAGGCAGCAACTCTACCGCTGCGCCATCGTGCCGCCCAAGCAGGCTTCAGAGCAATATATATCGGAATGTGCAGAAATCTAGCAGTGGGCATGATTTTAACTGGATTCTCTAATGAGGTTGCTGTAATTGTTTGCTTAGCAGATGTCACGTGCATGGTGATCAGGCTTTGCATGATTTTTAAGTGAATAGACTAACGTGAGGTGTGGCTGCTTCAATGAGGAGAGAACACTACAAAGAATTCTAGTCTGAAGAAGGTGTCTAAACCCAAAACATCACCTATTTCCTTCGCTCCATAGATGCTGCCTCACCCGCTGAGTTCCTCCAGCATTTTTGTCTACCTTCAATTTTCCAGCATCTGCAGTTCTTTATTAAAGAATTTTAATGATAGCTGGGATTATTGCCAAATTGACATTCACCCAGAGGTTACTGCTTTCTATTGTAATTGCAAGAATTTCACAGTATCAACCAATTGAGATTGTAATTGGTTGATACCAAGACCTGCTGGACAAGTTTGAGTTTTGAGTTTGTTGTCACGTGTACCAAGGTACAGTGAAAAGCTTTTGTTGTGTGCTAATCTAAGTATTTATTATTATTATTATTAATCTCCCCCATCACAATCAGTCTGAAGAAGGGTCCCAACCTGCAACGACACCTATCCACGTTCTCCAGAAATTTACTCCAGCACTTTGTGTTTTCTTGTAAACAGAAAAGGAATGCAGGGATTGTAGTTCAATGTATCTCTGAGATTTATTTAAACTGGCATCATGTTTGACACAGATATCGTGGGCAGAAGGGTCTGTTCCTGTGCTGTTCTGTTCTATAGATAATTAGTTATAAAGGGGAGACACAACATTGCATCTCTGGGTAGGTGATGTTTCAGGTTGGGACCTTTCTTCTGACCTGACCTGAAATGTCTCCTATCCATAAATTACTCCTGCACTTTGTGTTATTTGTTCATGTTGGTATTACGTTGTTTAATAATGCATACAAATGTATTCTCCCATTCCATACATTCTTCAAATAAAAAGCAGTTAAAAGATTGGCTCTGGAAGGAAGACATCTCCAGTTAAAAGGATATCCGCCTCCACATGAAAGGAAGAGGAAGCAATTGACCAAACCTTTCCTGATGGCTCGATTGCAGCTTCAATAGGAACTTAAAATGAAAGCAGAAAGTGTTTGAACAGTCAATTAGGCCACAACAATGTTGGATTGCAAAAATATTATAAACATCGGTCTATTTAAAACCCCAAAGTATTCAGTAAGCTTTCTAAATGTTATTGTAAGTATATGAGACTGATGGATAAATGTAGCCTTAAGGGCCTGTCCCACTTGGGCCGTCATTTACGCGACAGGCCGGTAGTGACTGACGCACGACGGTCGCGCGCGTCATCATGTGTCCGCACAGCCGTCTAGAGCGCGTGATGTCATTTGAAGATAGATACAAAATGCTGGAGTAACTCAGCGGGACCGGCAGCATCTCTGGAGAGGAGGAATGGATGATGTTTTGGGTCGAGACTCTTCTTCAGTCTGAAGAAGGGTCTCGATTTCACCCATTTCACTCTGACAGTCGCCGATCCAGTTCCCGGTTTTTCAGGCGAGTGCCGCGAACTTGACAGTCACCGGCAGTCCGCTGAAAAATTGCCTAAGTGCGACCGGCTCTTAAGGCAGCAACTTTACTGCTGTCGCCACTGTGTGCTATCATACAGTGAAAAGGTTCTGTTTGTGTGCTGCCCAGTCAAATCAAATCAAACTTTCAATCAAAGTTCAATCAAAGCATATATAGGTAGTGGAAAGATATATAATGTTACAGCATTATAGCATTATAGTTAGAGAAAAAGTGCAAGGGCCTCAATGAAGTAGGTTGGAAGATCACAACTAATCTGTTAGCTTTTAGAAGGTTTGTCTGAAAGGGGAAGAAGCTGTTCCTGAATGTGGTGGTGCGTGCCTACATGCTTAATGAGTTTTTGCCATATGCAACTTATTTTAAAAGGAATCTAAATATGTGACTATTGATTTTCATTGCTATTTTAATGCTGGCTAAATTTAACTGCCTAATGTGTACTGCTGTGTTTCTTGGCATTGTTCTATGCTTCATAATAAAGATCAACGTTAGTTTATTTTCCGTTTTAATGGATTTACTCCTTCGTTCCTGGAACTGCATTCAACCAAGACTATTAATTATTACAGGGGGAAACGAATCATCAGTCTTCATTCCCATCCTTCCTGGAATGGGATTTTTGCAGAAATAAATAAGATGAGAGAGTTTTGCAGCTGTGATTGATTTAATAAAAGAATCATGTTTTTTTTTTCAATGCACATTTTCAAACAATAACAGAACTTTGACCTTAAAGGGATTTGCAGTACGGAAAGCCACTGGGAAATGAATTGGCTTAAACTGCACATGATAGAAAATATGTCATAATGTTTATAGTTTGATGGGGCTTAGGTTGATGGGTTTACAGCAACTAGTGGAGGGAGTGGAGAGTTCAGAGCAATTTACTACAAGGCCACCAGGGTTTTCCAGCACCCTTGGTTATAGAGCCTTGCCGGACCGACAGAGGTCACGGCCTTGGTGAGAGGCTGAGATACCGACCCACAAGGTCTGCTGCGGAAGTCGGCTATGGGAATGGATCTGCCGGCTTAGGCCGGGTGCGAAGTTCCAAAGCCCTGGCCACAGGAAGAAAATTTGACCTGTGGTGGTAGGATTAGTCGATTATACGCGAGCACCCCACAGAAAGGGCTTGACCCAAAACGTCATCAATCCATGTTTTCCAAAGGTGCTGCCCGACCTGCTGAGTTAAACCCCTGTCCCACACTACGAGTTCATTCCAAGAGTTCTCCCGAGTTTGCCCTGATTCGAACTCGGAGATTTACGGTAATGGCCACTCGTCGGTACTCGGGGCTCTCGTGGACATTTTTCATCATGTTGAAAAATCTTCACGAGTCTTCCCATGCTTACCTGCCGTTAGCGAGTCTTCTCGAGTACCTGCCGTTAGTGCTAAGAGACGTCCCAGTGCTCCGACGTACCCGCTACGTTCATTCTCCGTGCTTACCGCGAGTTTGATTTTTTTTTTTAACCTCGGGAGAGCTCTTGGAATGAACTCGGGACAGGGCTATGACTCCAGCACTTTGTGCCATTTTTTGAAATTGTAATATGTTTAAATATAATGTTAATGAAAGCATTATTTAATGAATGTGAATGACAAAATAAATACTTTTAAATATTTGGTGCTGCATTCCTTTTGAAAGAGTTTCTTTTATGATATTCGATCGCTACTGAAAATGAAATTAACAAATAAATTTGTGATGTTGACAGTCTTGTGTTGTATATACTTGCCACAGAATTCGTCCACAGTCAGCCAAAGAGAAGATTGAGGGATGCCATATCTGTACATTAGTGACACCAGGGGAGCCACAAGTTATTATGGGCAAAGACAAGGCTTTCACATTTGACTTTACGTTTGATATGGATGCCAGACAAAATGAAGTCTATAAATCCTGTGTTGGTAAACTGGTGGAAGGGTGCTTCGAAGGATACAATGCAACCGTGTTTGCTTATGGACAGGTAAGAGCAAACACCAATGCTCCAGAAAGATAATACTGTAGGTGGTTAAAAATGTGGCGTAGCTAATTAGAAGGGTCTCAACCACAAACGTCACCTATCATGTTCTCCAGAGATGCTGCCTGACCCGTTGAGTTACTCCAGTACTTTGTGTCCTTTTGTGTAATAAGCTTTGTGGAGTTGAATGAATTTTGTTTTAAAATGTTTTAGCTCATTCAGCTTTTTTTCATTTTCTTTTCAGGGGAACCACTTTAAGCAAATAGTTTATCAATGTAACCTGATAATAAGAGCCAGTTAACTACAAATTTAAATGTAGATATAATCATACCATTGATATAAGAAGAACCAGTCGCCAAGCTATTGCCAATGAATGCATTGATACTTGCAAGTAGCAGCAATGGTTTTGAAATCATAAGATGCAGGTATGTAAGGAAAACAGAGCACTGGAGAAACTTACGAGTCAGACAGCAAAATGTAGAAACAAGGAACTGCAAATTGGTGGAGTAACTCAGCGGGTCAGAAGAACATGGATAGGTGGCGTTTCGGATTGAGACCCTTCTTCAGACTGGCGATGGGGGGGGGGGGGTGAACGTGAGGGAGGAGGGACAAAGCCTGGCAGGTAATAGGTGACACAGGTGAGGAGGGTTGTTTGATAAGCTAATTACATAGAAAATGGAAAAATAGGCGCAGGAGTAGGCCATTCGGCCCTTCGAGCAAGCACCACCATTCAATATGATCATCGCTGATCATTCTAAAATCAGTACCCCATTCCTGATTTTTCCCAATATCTATTGATTCGTTTAGCCCTGAGAGCTAAATCTAACTCTTGAAAACATCCAGTGAATTGGCCTCCACTGCCTTCTGTGGCAGAGAATTCCACAGATTCACAACTTTCTGGGTGAAGAAGTTTTTCCTCATCTCAGTCCTAAATGGCTTACAACTGTACTCCCCCAACATCGGGAACATTTTTCCTGCATCTAGCCTGTCCAATCCTTTAAGAATTTTATATGTACTGTTTGGACAAAAACCACAGATGAAAATACAGAAGGTGTGAGACAAAAGGATTGAAGCGTTGCAAATTGTGAAGCTAGAGGAAGGAATGTAGAGGGAGTGGAGAAATAGGTGTGAACAGGCAGCATCTGTGGAGGGATTGGATAGACGACGTTTCGGGTGAAAACCCTCCTTCAGACTGATTGTTCCCAGTATCTCTGGAGTAATTTCTTGTCAGGTGTCAATTTCTAAGTTGTTTCTGAAGATTTCTGTCTCGTGTACCTTCTGATTTCAGACGGGTTCTGGCAAGACGTACACTATGGGCACTGGGTTCAATGTGAACATAATGGTGGAGGAGCAAGGAATAATTCCTCGTGCGGTCAAGCATCTTTTCGAGGGGATTGCAGAGCGAAAGCAAGCTGACCAGGACAACGGAAGCCAAGCGCCGGAGTTTAAAGTCACCGCTCAATTTCTGGAGGTACGGAGGCACATTCATTATATCTTAGATAACTGAACCCAAGTGTGCCAGATTTCACCGGACTGCATCTTTTTGGACCTGCATTCTTATACCAAGTCGATAGGGACAAGAGTGCAGAGTTACAGAAACAAGGAACCACAGATGCTGCTTTACACAAAAGGACAAAAATGGGCTGGAGTAACTCAGCGGGGCAGGCAGCATCTCTGGAGAACATGGATAGGTGATGTTTCGGGATCAGGACCCTTCTTCAGACTGATTGTAGTAGGAGTGTTGGGTGAAATCTGGAATAGAGTCTGAAGAAGGTTCCCGATCCGAATTGTTACATGACCATTCCCTCCGCAGATGCTGCCTGACCTGCTGAGTTCCTGAAGCACTTTGTGCCCTTTTATACAAACCGCATCTACAGTTAGTTCCTTGTTTCTGAAATTTCTTCCCCTCTATTATGTTTTGTTTGATTTAGCTTATTGTCTGGTGCAATGAAAAGACTACTGAACGGTCCTCCCATAAGCTAGGGTGCAGTCCTGATTTTCCAAACTACCTCATTGTGGACATTGGACTTTTTCCTCAGTAACGGTAACAATCTAATGCTGCAAACTATACTCTGCACGCTGGTATATTTCTCGTTGCACTATCTGTTGTACCAGTGTTTGGCTGAAGAAGATTCTGGACCCAAAACCTCTTTGATGATCTGAAGAAGGGTTTCGGCCCAAAACGTTGCCTATTTCCTTCGCTCCATAGATGCTGCTGCACCCGCTGAGTTTCTCCAGCTTTTTTGTGTACCTCTTTGATTATGTTGGCTGCTTTTCTGTAGCAGCGTGAAGTGTAGATGAAGTGAGGTGTGTGGTTTATGTGATGGACTGAGCTACATTCACAACTCTCTGTAATTTCTTGCAATCTTGGGCAGAGCTGCTCCCAACCCAAGCTGTGATGTAACCCGACAGTGTACATTCTATGTTGCATCTGTAGAAGTTAATAATAGTCCACGGAGACATGCCAAATTTGCTCAGAGAATCTCTTAAAGAAGTAGAGATCAAGAGGAATGGTGAAATACTCCTATTTGTCAGTTTCCCCCCCAGCTTTTATCAGGCAATTGAACCAGCCACCAACTAGAGTGTAGACAGACACAAAAGGCTGGAATAACAGCGGGTCAGGCAGCATCTCTGGAGAAAAGAGATGCTGTCTGACCCGCTGAGTTATTCCAGCTTTTTGTGTCTGTCTTGTTTAAACCAGCATCTGCAGTTCCTTCCCGGTACCAACCAGAGTGTGGTCCTGACCGACCATCTACCTTATCTTTAATCAGTTTTTACTGGGCATTATCTTGCACGAGACTGTATTCCGTTTATCCTGTATCTATACAGGATTGTTTGCAATCAATACAGGCTTGATTGTAATCACTACTGTTAAAACACAAAGTACTTGTGCTATAACACCAGGACAACCAAGGAAACCAGGCCCAAAGCCAAAGTTGTATCTAAACTACTATACTACACTTATGTTACAGGACACTAACTAACTTCATATTCAGTAATAAGCTCTCAACAAACACACAAGCTAAATGTTTAACCAAGAAACCCAATCCCAATGCAACATGAGAATCTAAAATGCCTTTACACAGTTAAACTATGGGGCAACAAAAAATAGGTGTGAAGATGTCAGTATATCAAGTGGGCACCTCCCTTCACTGTCAAGACAGCTCGTGAAGGCTCATCACCTGCTTAATATCTGCTCTCACCACCTACGCTTCCAGTGTGCAGTACTAAGCAGTTAACTATGTAAATATCTACTAAGTAAAATAAACTACAGACAATTGATTCAACTTAGTCTGTACAATCTTTCCGCAGACTGGATAGCACACAACAAAAAGGCTTTTCACTGTACCTCGGTGCACGTGACAATAATAAACTAAACTAAGTTAAGTACAAGCCATATGCATGTTCTGTCCATGCACGTTGTCAGTGTTTCTGGCCACCTCCCCCTCCAGCTCCTGATGTACAATCTTGCCCGATGGGGGCACCTGCTTCTAAAACTACCTAACCCATTCCACAGTTGACTACCTCAGTGAGGTCAGTCTTGCAGAATGGTGTTAGCTCTGTCAATTGATAGTTTAGTGGCTCGATAGGATCTGAAACTGAAAAGTTTGAAACATTGCAAGTAAAATTGAGCAATCAAATTGAGGAAATTGCCAAACTTCTGTGACTTTTGCCTTTAGTTTAGATTAGAGTCTAGTTTAGAGGTGCAGCACAGAAATAGGACCGAGTCCACGCCGACCAACGATCGCCTCATACTAGCACTATCCTGCTACACACCAGGGACAATTTCCAATCTTTACAAAAGCCAATTAAGCTACAAACCCGTACGTCTTTGCAGTGTGGGAGGAAACCGGGGCACCCAGAGAAAACCCACACAGGTCACAGGGAGAACGTTGTACAAACTCCGTGCAGGTAGCAGGATCAAACCCTGGTCCCTGGCGCTGTACGGCAGCAACTCCAGCGCTGCGCCACTGTGCCACCCATACTATTTGTGCTCATACGTAATGTTTTGTTCTGTTCCTTTGCAGCTCTACAATGAAGAGGTCTTGGATCTGTTTGACAGTACACGAGAATTGGATTCACGCCATAGGAAGTCCAATATTAAAATCCATGAAGGTGCCAACGGAAACATTTACACCAGTGGGGCAGTTTCACGTGTTGTTAACACCGAACAAGAGGTCAGTGAGTAAAACAAATTGAGCCTAATGTAACATTTCTGATAAATCGTTTGAAACTTCTTCAAATGGATTCTGGCAATGAATAGTAAGATTAAACGAGAACTTACCAGTTTGAAGTTTGATCTGTATTTTATGAGGAGTTACGATGAGGGATTACGTGAAGAAGCCCGCCACGACGCATGCGTGTCATTCTTCAAAGCAGCGGTGTGAAATCACAGATAACTGTAATGTCTAAACATAGTAAGATTAGAGAAGAGATACCAGTTAAGTATATGATCAAGGGTGGGAGCGGAGGGCACGTAATCCCTCATCGTAACTCCTCATAAAATACAGATCAAACTTCAAACTGGTAAGTTCTCGTTTAATCTTACTATTTTACTTCGGAGTCACGTGAGTGACTACGTGAAGATTTTAAAGCTCTGTGATTTCATGCCGTGGAAACGAGTCCATGCATCACGTCTGCCTTGATGACTGTAGGAGGAATTGTGTTAACATAATTTGGACATGAATTCGACATTGAACTCATAAAATTTATTAACACAAAATTATAACCCCTTTTTATGGGGTTAAATTAATTTACAGAACTTAAAATTGTTTCTGCAAACGTTCCAGGTTTTATTACTGGTTTATTGTAAAATAATTGGAATGTTTTTTCCCCAGACCATCCTGCTGCCTTGAGGATTTGGTCCATTGGTACATCCAACTGTATCGCTGCCGATGTAGCTGCAGCCCTGGTGGAATGAGATTTAAAAATATTAGTATCCACCCCAGCCTGTGTTAGCACCTGTTTCAGCCATCTTGAGATGGTCTGGACCGTCACTCTTTTGTGTGGTTGCTAGTGGCTGACCAAAAAGTGCCTTCTCATTGCCTCTTAGGATTTTCGTTTTCTCCATGTATAACGACAGATGTCTTACTATACACAGACGGTCATCTGTTGGATATGATCTAAATAGTATATTGAGGCCTGCTGATCCCTGTCTGCTTTACTAACTCATAGATATGAAACGTAATATTTTCTGTTGAGGAAGTCATGTTGTCCAGTCTTAGTTTATGCAGTGACTGTACCCTCTGTGCCGTGACCAATGCCATTAGCATGACTGTTTTTAATGTCAGTCTGTGTAGGGACAGAGCTGTTGCTGGAGACCAATTCCTGAGCATCTTCAGGACAATACTTACATCCCATATTTGGGAGTACCTGGTTCTTGGGGGATTAGTATTAAAATTTCCCCTCATAAGTTTTGTTACCAGTGGGTGAGTCCCAACAGAGTAACGCTCTGTCCCCTGCCATAGGTAAGTCGATAGGGCACTTCTGACGCAGTTGATGGCACTGTAACTGAGCCCCTCATCATAGTGGAGGCCTGCCAGATATTCCAGAACAGACGGGATGTTCATGTCTCTGTAGGTGATGTTGTTTTTATGGCAGTACATCTCCCACTTCCTGATATAGACCAGATACTGTTTTTTGGTTGACTGTCTTTGGGCCGCCGAGATCATGTTCACTGTTCGGTCCGTCAGTCCCAGTTGTAGTAGAGGTGTTTTTAAAACTCTACAAATTAATAAGTTCAAATGTTTATGACATGGGTGGCTATCCCTTGTTACGGGATGTAGCAATAAATCTGGTCTATGTGGGATGGTGATACATGGTTCTAATACCATGTTTAATACCACTGGGAACCATGGTTGAGTAGGCCAATCGGGTACTACCAAAATACCAGACGCAGAGTCTTGTTGTATTTTCCTTAATACCCGACTGATGAGGCAGAAAGGAGGGAATGCGTAAATAAACAATTCCACCCCCCCCCCCCCCCCCCCCAATGCAGCGAAAATGCATCTGTCACCGCTGCCCCAGGGTCTGGTTCCCATGAAACATAATTTGATAACTGGTGGTTAAGTCTGGATGCGAATAGATCGATATCTGGTGTTCCATATTTTGCTGTAATATCAGCAAATACTTTTTTATTCAACATCCATTCGGTGTTTTCATTAAATTTGCGTGACCTGGTGTCTGCCACTAAATTTAGTCTTCCTGGTAGGTAAGTGGCTGATATCCAAATATCTCTCTGGAATACACCATTGCCAAATTGTATTAGCCAGATTGTCACATGATGTCGATTTGTTTCCACCCATGTGGTTAATGTATGCTACCACGGTGGTATTGTCTATCTGTAGTCTAACATGCTGGTGATATGACCCAGTACAATATGACTTTAGGCCATGGAATGCACCCAACATTTCCAGGTAGTTTATGCCCAGTGTGAGTAATAATGATGCCTCCTGAGCAGTCCATCTACCTCCACAGCTGGTGATGGTATTGGTGGCTCCCCACCCAAGTGCACTGGCATTCAGTTTGTAGTACCATGGAAGGGTTACTGACAATGATTGGATTGGAACAAAGCCAGATGTTATCTATCCACCATTTTAGTTCCATTTTAGCTTGATTGATAGTTTCATAGGTCTGTCAGTGACCTGCATTAATTTAGAGTGCTTGTATTTTTGCTCTCTGTAAGTTTTGGTAATGTAGAGGTCCAAATTGTGTGGCTGGAAAGGCAGCCACCATTTTGCCAATTACTTTTGCTACCAATCTGATGGATGGTTTGCTGATGTCAATGAGGTTATTGCAAGCCTCTATTAAATCTCTAGCCTTTCCCTTAGGCAGAGTCACCGACATGTGAACTGAGTCAATGGTGAACCCCAAATAGTCTATAGTAGTGGAAGGCGTTAGTTTAGATTTAACTGGATGGATAATAAATCCCAGTTTTTCAAATAACTATTTTGTGGCTCTTACAGTTTGTTTGGCCAATTCCAAAGTTTTGCCCACAATGAGTATGTCATCTAAATATGCCATGACCATGTGTTTACGTTTCCGTAGAAACGCTAGGGCTGGTTTCAAAAATTTTTGTGAACAGCCTGGGGCTGATGATAAACCATTTGGCAGTGCTTTATACTGCCAGAGTTGTCCCATCCAGTTGAATTTTAAGTAACATCTGTGGTCACCTCGTATAGGCACTGAATAGTAAGCATCTTTTAAATCGATGCTGGCCATGAAGTAACCTTTGGAAATTAATTGTTTAGCAGTAACAAAGGTTTCCATTTTGTCAGATCTATGATGATGCGACAACCACCATCTTTTTTGTTTTTGGTAAATATATTGGACACGAATTCTAATGGTTCGTGTTGAGTTTTCTCAATTACACCTTTTATGTAAAGCCGCTCCAGTTCAGCTTGCGCTTTTGATTTTTCTTTATCAGAAAGCACGAACATTCGGTTCGGTATATGTTGAACTGGAGGGCTGTACTTGTGTATAAACTCTATTGTATATCCCTGGATACTGCTTAAGATGTAAGTATCGGTTGTTAACATGCTCCATGCATTCAGAAAAGAGTGTAATCTCCCCCCAACCTCCATGCTCCCTGTATTTTGTAGGGAACCAGATCCACCTACCTCCATAGTTACCAGTGGCAGGTTTACTTCTTTTTGTAGGTTCTTCGCTGCTGTTGTTGCGCTGGTGTCTAGATTTTCGGTTTGGTTGGCGTTGGAGGTCCCCGCATCTTCCAAGAAGGCCGGCCTGGGCCATGGCCTAAAAAAGACTCATGTTTTGAGTACCGGGCCTTCGAGCTTTCACCAGTTCTGCTGGTGGGTGCGTAGGGGTGCTGTCTTTGGCTGTAGTGGGTTTTTGTTGGAGTCCCTTTGATTAGTCCAGTAGGTTCTCTCGTTCCTGCACCCCCTGCACACTTGTCTTTCCTTCTGCGGACCCCTCTTCCAGGTCAACCCAGAACTGACCCGCAGTGCTCCCCTCTGATGAGGTAGAAGCACTGTGCAGCCCTTCAAGAGGTACTGCTGTGGGTTTATCATAGGGCCCACAGTGACCCGACTCCATCTCCCGGAGTCTGTCACGTTGGAGCAAATGCTCCACACACCGCTCCATCCGGCTCCAGCGCTCTCGGTCGCTGGCCGCCCGCGGTTGTTCAAAGTCGGACTCCTCTGAGTCCACGACCTTGTTTGTTTTTGTGTCTAGCCTTTCCGCCCGGCCGCGTGGATCTGGCCGGTGCGGAGGCGACATCGTGCACAGCTGATCCCACTATCGGTGATCCGAGTGCTGCTGGCTGCCCGCTGCTCCGCGGTCCTCCCTGACCAGCTTTATCCTTACTGCCCTGCCGCGGAGTGGATCTGGCCGGTGCGGAGGCGACATGGGGCACAGCTGATCCCATTATAGGTGATTCAAGTGCCACTGGCCGCTGCTAGCCCACCAGCTTTGTCGCAGCCCGTTGGTTTCTCCACCTGTAATCAGCATGGGAAAACACAAAAAGACCGCAGCTCTTACCTGCAGGTCCAGGTTTAAATTGTCGCTACAGGGGAACGTCGTTCCACCCCGCCTCCTGCCGTTTTCGACTTGTCAAAAGTCGACGGCCCCATTTGAATAGTCTCCCGCCTGGCCGTGGTGTTCTGGCCGGCGCGGGACCAAAAATCGGCACAGCTGATCCCTTACGGGGCTTGTGCCTTCAGCTGCTGCTGGCTTCCGCAACTTTGCGGTCCTCCCCAGCCAGCTTCACTCGCAGCACTTGTGGACACTATTTTGTCCAGCTTCCCCCCCCCGTGTAAAAACAGCGCGGGGACAAAAACTACCGCAGAGTAAATCACTTACCTGCAGGTCGCGGTTTCAAACTTACCGCTGCGGGGGAACGCTCCACCCCGCCTGTCGTTTCGCAAGCGTGAAAGCGATATGACACGCATGCGTCGTGGCGGGCTTCTACACGTAGTCACTCACGTGACTCCGAAGTAAAATCAATTACATTTGGTAACTTGGTCCAAGTTGCTGTTTGAAACCTGAAACATGAGTACATATATGTCATGAAGTCATACAGCATTGAAACAGGCCCTTCGTCCCAACTTGCCCATGCATATCAAGATGTCCCATCAACACCAGCCCGTGTTTGGCCCATATCCCTCTACATCTTTCCTATCTATGTTTCTGCCCAATGGCTTTCAGATGTTGTTATAGTACCTGTCTCAACTACCTCCCCAACCTCTGCTGTCATAGCCAACTTGTGTTACAAGATCCACAGCCAACTTGTGTTACAAGACCCATGGCCAACGTGTTACAAGATCCAAACTAGCAGAGGCTGGCTCCTTTGCTTCAGACTTGCTTTTCACACCATTGTAACTATTTTAGTGGTGGTTCTAAGCAGCAAGTTATGTACCACGTAGAAACTGCAAATGTTGGTTTACCTGGACTTGCAACTATTTCGCCTCTCCCCTTCCCCTTCCACCTACATTCCTTCTTCTAGCTTCACAATTCAAAACTCTTCAATCCTTTCGTCTCACACCTTCTGTCTTTTCATCTCTGGTCTTTGTCCAAATATCTCTTTATCAAACACGTCCCCCCTCACCTGTATCAACCTTTTACCTTCCAGGCTTAGTCCTACCCCTCCTCTCTTCCAGGTTTCTTCCCCAAACCCCTTTGAGGAAGGGTCCGGACCCAAAACAACACCTATCCTGACCCGCTGAGTTACTCCAGCACTTTGTGTCGTAGGTTGTGTACCATGCTTTGGAAGGGATGATAGGACAAATAGATGGGCGGCAGGGGATGTATCGCTGTCGTGTATATGACTGTCGTCAACCTAAAATTGAGTTTTAAACAGCCTTGATTGCATTAGGACGTTGTATTATATTTCAACTGTTACCCTTTGGGATGTGATATGCAGAAATAATTTTAAACTCCCATTTTTATTGTTGGAGAAAGTTGTCTGTTTTTTGGGAACGTCCAATGGTTTATGAACAATTCGAGTCCGTGGGGAGCAGGTAGTTACCCCTCTTGACTTTGTCTTTCAGATGATCCAGTGCCTGAAGCTGGGGGCTCTTGCTCGAACCACGGCGAGCACACAGATGAATGCTGAGAGCTCGCGCTCCCATGCTATTTTTACAATCCACATCTGCCAAATGAGGGTCTGCCCAAGACAAGACATGGTATGTTCCTCACACAACATTAGTGCTGAAAAGTATTTCCAAGTTCTAGTGGAAAGGAATCATAAGTTATCGAAGCAGAATTAGGCCATTCATCACATTAAGTCTACTCTGCTGTTCAATCTATCTTTCCCTCTCAACCCCACTCACCTTCGCCCCTGACACCCTTACGAATCAAGAATCTTTTAATCTCCGCCTTAAAAATACCCAATGACTTGGCCTGCACGGCTGTCTGTGGCAATGAATTGCACAGATTCACCATCCTCTGACGCTAGAATTCCTCCTCATTTTTCTACTAGTATGTCCTTTTATTCTGAGGCTATGGCTTCTGTTCCTAGAGACTGTCACACAAGTGAAAACATCCTCTACACAGCAATACTTTTTGCAGTACAATGAAATATTTTGAGTACCCTTATTTTTATTTTGGACAAGAGTTGAAAGATATGCAGGCATAGAGTCGGAGTTATACGGCATGAAAACAGGCCCAACTCACCCATGCCGACCAACATGCCTAAGCTAGTCCCATCTAAGCTAGCCCCATTTAGGTGCATTTGACACTGAAAAATTGCTGAACAGATAATCCACTTAGTTTTATTTTCATGCTATTGCAATGAATTCCTAAGTATTCCTTTGTTAAAGTTCTACCCTTTTTTCAGTTTTAACCAGGGAATGGAGGGATTCTTGATTAGTAAGGGTGTCAGGGGATATCGGGTGAAGGCAGGAGAATAGGATTGAGAGGGAAAGATAGATCAGCCATGATTGAATGGCAGAATAGACTTGATGGGCCGAATGGCTTAATTTTGTTCTGAGAACTTATGAACTTATGATGTGGAAAAGTGCAGGTAGAGGAGATTAGTTTATCTTGGCATCATATTCGACACGGACTTTGTGGGCTGAAGGGCCTGTTCCTGTGCTGTATTGATCTATGTTCTATGTTCCAAAGCATTTACTTCACTGATTCTGAAGAAGAGTCCCTACCTGAAACGTCACCTATCCATGTTCTCCAGAGATGCTGTTTAACCCGCTGAGTTACCCCAGCACTTTGTGTCTTTTTTGTAAACCAGCTTCTGCAGTTCCTTATATCTCTGTAGTAGATTTTTGCTTGTAGCCATCTGGTATTATTATTTGGTAACTCACACAGCCGACAACTTTTCACTCCTGAATGGTGATAGACGTTTTGTTTAGGCCTAATCCAGGGATCTGATCTTGGGCCTCTCGTTGTTTCCGCTTGCATTATATTCCCACCCCATATAGCTGGAAAATACTGATGATTTTTTACTCTGTGACCCAGATATTGCCAGGGCAGTTACTTATTTATTCAAAAGCAGATTCTATTTATATATATCGTGAGTTAGTTCTATTTATTTTCATTGGAGTCAACCTCTATAGAAGTTTGTGGGATAACAGAACTAGTGTGAATGGGTCGGCATGGACGGTGGGCCGAAGAACCTGCTTCTATGCTGTATCTGTACAAAAACTAAGAACATAGAACAGCACATCACAGGAAAGGGCCCTTCAGCTCTCTATGCCTGCAACTCAGTGGGTTAGACAGAATCTCCGGAGAATATGGACAGGTGATATGTTGGGGCCCTTCTTCAGACTAATTAGTTCCTAACCCAAAACTGCCATTCCATGTTCTGATGCTGCCTGATCCCTGAGTTATACCAGCACTTTCTGCCTGTTTAGTTTAGAGATACACTTCGTCCCACCGAGTCTGCTCCAACCAACAATCAACCACACACTAGTTCTATGCCTTCCCAGTTTCGCACCCTACATACTAGGGGCAATTCATAGAAGCCAATTAACCTACAAACACGCACGTCTTTGGGATGTGGGAGGAAACCGGAGCATCCGGAGAAAACCCGCACAGTCACAGTGAGAACGTACAAACTCCGTACAGACAGCACCCGAGGTCAGGATCGAACACAGGATCTGTGGCACCGTGAGGCAGCAAACCTACTGCTGCACCACTGTGCCACCCCGGTGTCCTTTTGTGTAAGGCGGTATCTGCAGTACCTTGTTTCTACATTTCGTACTAATCCGTATGAATAACTTACATTTGTATTGCTGTGCTATGTTTGTCCTTCAGGTGAACGGAGAGATAAACGGAGTGGTACATGAATCACAGCCCGTCAATGAGTACGAAACACTTACAGCCAAATTCCACTTTGTTGACCTTGCCGGTTCAGAAAGGCTGAAGCGGACAGGAGCCACAGGAGAGAGGGCCAAAGAAGGCATCTCCATCAACTGTGGTCTGGTAAGGAATACACAGAAATATCAACTTTTCATCTACTGAAATTTATGCTACTTCTCCATACATTTGATATCCAATTTTATCAAAGTTAGTTACTAAGTACTGGAGTAACTTAGCGGGTCAGGCAATATCTCTGGAGAAAAATGATGGGTGACTTATTTGGTTGGATCACAACCCCCTCCCCAAGTACCTTCCCCTGCAACCGCAGAAGATGCAACAACTGTCCCTATACCTCCTCCCTTGACTCTGTCCAGGGACCCCGACTGTCCTTTCAGGTTAGGCAGAGGTTCACTTGCACCTCCTCCAATCCTATCTACTGTATCCGTTGTTCAAGATGTGGACTCTTATACATCGGCGAGACCAAACACAGACTGGGCGATCGTTTCGCTGAACACCTTCGCTCATTCCGCCTGAACCTACCTGATCTCCCGGTTGCTAAACACTTTGATTCTCCCTCCCATTACCACACGAAAAGTTCTGTCCTAGGTCTCCTCCATTCTCAGAGTGAGGATAAATGCAAATTGGAGGAACAGCATCTCATATGTTGTTTGGGCAGCCTACAGTTCAGTGGTATGAATATTGATTTCTGTCACTTCAGGTGGCCCGACATTCCCTCTCTCTCTATCTCTCCCCCACCACTCGCTTCTCGTTTTCACCCAACAAACAGCTAACGATGTCCTGTTTTCTTTATCATCGTTACCTTTTTGCATATCTTTCATTCATTGTTTTGTATCTCTCTCCTCGTCTATATCTCTCATTTCCCTTGTTCCTAACTAGTCTGAAGAAGAGTCTCAACCCGAAACGTCACCCATTTCTTCTCTCCAGTGATGCTGCCTGTCCCGCTGAGTTACTCCAGCTTTTTGTGTCTTCGGTATAAACCAGCATCTGCCGTTCCATCCTACACATCTACAGTTCATTGTTTCTACTTATCAAAGTTAGTGTCGGGATCATTGCAAGCTTACACTTACAATGCAGAAAGAGGCCCTTCGGCCCATGTGTAACATTCCAAGAAAATTAACCAGACACTCAAGTAAATTCTCAAACTATTGCAACTTGAATGAACAGCACTCTTTAGAGATAAGTAAAGCTTCTAATGAAAGCATGTCAGTGCACTAACGCAATTGAACTCTGCATTTACGAATGATCTGTTGACTGAGTGGAATATAGTGCCACTTAACCTGTTTGTCATTAAGTCTGAAGCCTATGGAATAAAAGAGGAGGAAACAAAACGATAGAAAATCGTCTCGGCTTAGGGTTAGGTTTAAGTAGCAGATGCTTCCCCGGGTGGAGCACCCAAAGAGATGCCACGCTCTGGTGCTGTTAGCCATGAGGAATAGTGCCTGGGCAATGCTTGCAGATTTCAATTTCCAGTACTGAAGCTGGAGTTAGAAGAGCAGGTGTCAGAGAAACTTTGACAAATCATGGTTATTGAAGTAGAAAGACGACCTGGTTCCAGAAAAAGCCAGCAATATAGGGGCGGCACAGTGGGGCAGCGGTAGAGCTGCTGCCTCACAGCGCCTGAGACCTGGATTCTATCTGACTACGGATGCTGGCTGTACGGAGTTTGTACATTCTCCCCGTGACCGTGTGGGTTTTCTCTGGTGCTCCGCTTTCCTCCAATGCTCCAAAGACGTGCAGATTTGTAGGTTAATTGGCCGTGGTATAAATTGTAAATTGTCCCTAGTGTGTAGGATAGTGCTACTGTACGGGGAGATCGCTCGTCGGCATGGACTTGGTGGGCCGAAGGGCCTGTTTCCGCGCTGCATCTCCAAAAGTCTAAGAGTCTAAAAAGTGTTTGTATGGAAGTTATTGTATTGTTTCCAAATACTTATTTTCAATTAATTTATTTGTGGATTTAACAAGGAAAAAGTGGCGAGAAATATTTGTGAATTCATGTTGCTAATGACCAGTTATAGAGCCTAGTATATGTTTACACCTGCAGAGAGTGGGCGGTTTGTTGAAAACGACACTGCACGTTTTAATGCGATGAGATAATGAGGCAAAATTATACTCTGCGTCATTTATGCAGCATGACTTCTGCTGTTTTAAGGTTCATGAAGTGCATCATCTGATCTTGCACTTCTTTGTAATGTATGTTTATGCAAAGGGATCGGTGTTTTGTCATATCAAAATAAAATTATGAGAATCATAGAAAGGATAGACCATTAGAAGCTTATTGTGGAAGAGTCTAGGACCAGAGGGCACAGCTTCAGAATAAAGAGATATACCATTAGAAAGGAAATAAGGATAAATTTTAGTCTAAGAGTAGTGAATCTGTGGAATTCATTGCCACAGATCGTTCTGGAGGCCAAGTCATTGGATATTTTTAAAGTGGAGATTGACATGTTATTGATTAGTAAGGGAGTCAAAGGTAATGGATGGAAGCCAGGAGAATGGGATAGAGAGGACAGATAGATCAGCCATGATTGAATGGTGGAGTAGATTTGATGGGCCAAATTAACTAATTTTCCTCCTATAACTTATGAAACCTTTTCCCCAGGGTGCAAATGCCAATGAATAGAAGGTGCAGCTTTAGGGTGCGAGGGGAAAAGTTTCAAGGAGATGTGCGGGGAAATTTTTTTTTAACAATGGTGGTAGTGAGTGCCTGGATGCTCGGTCTATATCTATCTATATTACTAAAAGTCTGATCTTGATCGCTGTGCTGCGATTTCCGAGAGAACGCCGCCACCTACGGCCGTCATTTTTGGCCACCTCGCTCAGAGCCCCCCTCCTCCCCCTTCCGGGACCGGAGGATTTTTCCCATCGATGACAAATCAGAGAGATATTAATGTTTTTTAAAAATTCACCATTCTCTCTGCTGCCCCTGCTGGAGGGAGGGGGAGGGACTATAAAACCAGGAAGTGGTGTGCCTCACTCAGTCTCTGCAAGATGGATGAAGCCAAAGGGTCATGTCTCTCCGAGCTCTGAATAACACTGAACACATGTCTACTCAACTGTGAGTCCTCTTAATGTGGTTTGAAAGTGAAAATATGGTTTGTTTGAAGTAAAAAGGCACTGCCTGCAAATGGTTGTTTGGGTGCTTTGGCTTGAAGTTGAAAGGCACTACTTACTGCAAATGGTGGCGGGTGCTTTGGCTTGAAGTTGAAAGGCACTACTTACTGCAGATGGTGGCTTGGGTGCTTTGGCTTGAAGTTGAAAGGCACTACTTACTGCAAATGGTGGCGGGTGCTTTGGCTTGAAGTTGAAAGGCACTACTTACTGCAAATGGTGGCTTGGGTGCTCTGGCTTGAAGTTAAAAGGCACTACTTACTGCAAATGGTGGCTTGAGTGCTTTGGCTTGGTTGAAAGGCACTACTTACTGCAAATGGTGGCTTGGGTGCTTTGGCTTGAAGTTGAAAGGCACTACTTACTGCAAATGGTGGCTTGGGTGCTTTGGCTTGAAGTTAAAAGGCACTACTTACTGCAAATGGTGGCTTGAGTGCTTTGGCTTGGTTGAAAGGCACTACTTACTGCAAATGGTGGCTTGGATGCTTTGGCTTGAAGTTGAAAGGCATTACTTACTTGAATGCTTTGGCTTGAAGTTGAAAGGCACTACTTACTGCAAATGGTGGCTTGGGTGCTTTGGCTTGAAGTTGAAAGGCACTACTTACTGCAAATGGTGGCTTGGGTGCATTGGCTTGAAGTTGAAAGGCACTACTTACTGCAAATGGTGGCTTGGATGCTTTGGCTTGAAGTTGAAAGGCACTACTTACTCCAAATGGTGGCTTGGGTGCTTTGGCTTGAAGTTGAAAGGCACTACTTACTGCAAATGGTGGCGTGGGTGCTTTGGCTTGAAGTTGAAAGGCACTGTACTGCAAATGGCGGCTTGGGTGCTTTGGCTTGAAGTTGAAAGGCACTACTTACTGCAAATGGCGGCTTGGGTGCTTTGGCTTGAAGTTAAAAGGCACTACTGCAAATGCACTTACTTCCTGTTTGCACTGTATATTGATTTTAGATAAAACGCTACCACTTACAGCTGTGATTCTTGGCCATCTTACTCAGTTCCCCTCCGCTGAGCAGGTGCAGAGAATTCTTCCCATCAATGAAAAATAAAAGTGTTATTAGTGTTTAAAAAATGTTGAGAATCTCTCTCCTGTCAATCACGCCAAGAAGACCACACCTTTTCTGGTGGGAGGGGGAGGGGTTATAAAACCCGGTAGTGTGGGTGTGGCTTAGTCTCTGCATGATGGGGGAGGGAGAGGTCACGACTGTCTGAGCTGTGAATCAACTGAACACACTGAATGTCTACTGAACTGTGAGTTTGCTGTTTTGTGTGGTTTTATGGTGGTTTCACCCTGCATGAAATGGTATGAAACTGCATTTGAATTTGGTGGCCTTGGATCCAGCTTGAAGTGGTATACAATACAATACAATACCTTTTATTTGTCATTTGAACCTCACATGAGGTTCAAACGAAATTTGGTTTCTGCAGCCATACAAAAAAAGAACCAAGACACACACCAACACAATTCAATTCACATAAACATCCATCACAGTGAGTCTCCTCCTCACTGTGATGGAAGGCAAAGACTTGTCTCTCCCCTGCTCTCCATTCCTCTCCCGAAGTCGAGGTCAAAGCCCCCGGCGGGCGCTAGCAAGTCCGCGGCCACTCAAAGCCACGCCGGGCGATGTAGGGCCCTGCCCCAGGTCTTGATGTTGGAGCCCCCGGCGGGCGCTAGCAAGTCCGCGGCAATTTACAGCCGCGCCGGGCGTTGTAAGGCCCCCCTCCAGGTCACTCTCAACCCCGCAATTCGGGCGGGAGAAGTCGCCGTTGCCGGTGCCCCGCAAAGCAGTCTCCCACCGGGGACCCGCGAGCTCCCGGTGTCACCATCCACCGGATTCGGGTCGCAGCAGCTCGCCCCCGCAGCTCTCCACGCTCCGAAGCTGGCTAGCTCCACGGAGGTAGGTCCACAGCTCCACAGCTCCACAGGCTCCACAGCTCCACAGCTCCACAGCTCCACGCTGGCTAGCTCCATGGAGGTAGGTCCACAGCTCCACAGCTCCACAGCTCCACAGCTCCACAGCGGTAGGTACGCAGCTCCACAGCTCCACAGGCTCCGTGACTTGAGCCCCCAGGTCGCTCCGGTTGGAGGCCGCTCCACGGCGCTAGGCCCCAACGGCAACGGAGACCCGACAGGGAAACGGTCGGGTCTCCATGCAGGGAAGAGATTTAAAAGTTTCCCCCACCCACCCCCCACCCCCCACCCCCCACACATACACATTTAAAAACCCATTACAAACTAAACCCTCAACAGGACAAAAAAATAAAAAATACACAGACAGACTGCAGAGGCCGCTGCAACATCGGTCGCGCCGCCCATGGAACTGCACTTGAATTTGGTGGCCTTGCACCCAGCTTGAAATGGTAGGAAACTGCACTTGAATTCGGTGGCCTTGCACCCTGCTTGAAGTGGTAGGAAACTGCACTTGAATTTGGTGGCCTTGCACCCTGCTCAAAGTGGTAAGAAACTGCACTTGAATTTTGTGGCCTTACACCCTTGCTGAAATGGTAGGTAAATGGATTTGAATTTGGTAGCCTTGCACCCAGCTTGAAATGAAATTTGAAGGAATAGCCATGAGTCAACTGCCAGCCCACCAGCTGTGAGTGAGGTATCAGCAGATCAGGCTTGAGGGACTGAGCTGCCACCCCAAGAACCCATACCAGCGCTCCAGAAAGCCCCCCCACTGGCCACCAATATTGGAATTGGTGGAGAGGTGGAATATTGCGTCGGGGGACCAGCCCTCCCGTGTGAACATGGGACCCAACGGGTCCCACTTAGTCTAGTATAACAATAAAATTGCTCTTCATTGTAGGAGTTCAGGCATTACTGATACAGACTCTTGGGGTTATCCAGGCTCAGCTGTCTCCATTGTATTAACCAACAGAAATATGCTTGGCTGTGGAAAAAAATAGGAACATTGCTAAACTCCACAGAGCATTAGTAACAATGCATTGTTCATTTTATGGTAAATGCTTGTGATTTAATGAAAATGCTTTAACGTTACTTTCGCTTTTTAACCAATTACATTGTAAATGTATTTTGAGCATTGTATTATTGCAGTGTTGTGCACAGGTGTTAATATTCTATCACACCTTAATGAGTTTTGGATTTGGGTCTTAAACTCTTAAAACATAGAACAGTACAGCACAGGAAAGGGCCCTTTAGTCCACAATGTGCACGCCGAACATGATGCAAGTTAAACTAATTTACTCTGCCTACATGTGAATAATCTCCCTCCATTCTCTGTATATCCATGTACCTATCTCAATACACAATAGACAATAGGTGCACGAGTAGGCCATTCGGCCCTTTGGGCCAGCACTGCCATTCACTATGATCATGGCATCTCAAAGTCTCTTAAACATTACTACCATATCTGCCTCCACCACCATTTCTGGTAACATGTTCCAGGGACTCACCATCTATTGTGTAAAAAGACATTGGCTTGCACATCTTCTTTAAACAATTCACCTTTGACCTTATAGCTGTACCCTTTAGTACTTGACATTTCTACCCTGGGAAACAGGTTCTGCTTGTCTATTCTGTTTACACGCGCCTTATCTCTGCCATTTCTCTGCCCATATCTGCAACTGATCTATATCCCGCTGTATCCTTTGACAGCCTTCTTCACTGTCCACGTATATCCAACAATTTTTGGGTTCATAAGACATAGGAGCAGAATTAGGCCATTTTGACCTTTGAGTCTGCTACATCATTCGATCCTGGGTAACCAAGCGATGTAGGGGGAGAATACTGGAAAAGAGGTAGAGGTGGGACAAAGCCTGGCATGTGATAAGTGGGTACAGGTGATGGGCGTATATTGGCAGATGGGTGGAGTAAGTGACAAAGACTAGAAACACAAGGAACTGCAGATGCTGGTTTACAAACAAAATGACACAAGCTGGAGTAAATCAGTGGATCAGGCAGCATCTCTGGAGAACATGGTTACGTGCCGTTTTGGGTCAGGACACTTCTTCAGACTGAAAACTTTAAATTGCTCTTCAGACAAAGGCTAGAGATCAAAAGGAGACAAGGGCATCCGGACTTCCTTGTGTCTCGTTCATGGAACTCTAGAGGTGGAAATGTTTAAGGGGGATACTGTAGATAGATGCAAAAAGCTGGAGTAACTCAGCGGGACAGGCAGCATCTCTGGGGTGAAGGAATGGGTGATGTTTCAGTCCGAGACCCTCCGTCAGACTAGTTAGGGAAAAGGGAAACGCGAGATATAGACAATCATATAGAGAGATAATGAACAATTAATGAAATGTGCAAAAAAGTAACAACGATAAAGGAAACAGGCCATTGTTCGCTATTTGTTGGGTGAAAACGAGAAGCTGGTGCAACTTGGGTGGGGGAGGGATAGAGAGAGAGAGAGGGAGAGGGAATGCCTCTCTGTATTGCATTGTTTTGTGACGCTGATAAAATGTATATTTAAATTAACCCCACCCCAACACAATCATTCTGTCTCTTGTCTTTGGTCGTTGAGTGAAGCTATCACTGGGAAACGTTATCAGTGCACTGGGAGACCAGAGCAAGAAGAGCCATCACGTGCCGTACCGAGACTCCAAATTGACAAGGCTTCTTCAGGATTCACTGGGAGGAAACAGGTACCAAAGTGCAATAGATCTGCACATAAAGATCGCAAAAGATCTGCTTTATTTAGGGTAGAGACCTTTGGAACAAGCCCTTCACTCCAAGTAAAAAGGCACATGAAGAAGTTCAGAAAATTTGTAGAGGAAGTGTAAGAGGATAATGTTACATGAAGTCACACAGCACGGAAACAGGCCCTTTGGTCGAACTCATCCATGCTGACTAAGATGCCCCATCCAAGCTAGATCCCATTTTCCCATGGGATCCCATCCCATGCTTGGCCAATTTCTCTTCGAATTTTTTTGTTACATCAGAAAATTGTTAATATTGGCGAAGTAGGCTTTCTTTCTCAATACAATACATAGATTTTGACTTCTCATGACTAAAACAAATATTGAACGTCCAATTTTCTAAAATGTTCATCTCTATCTACTTTTTTGACTTCCTAGTAAAACCTCTCAAGTCTAGGTTTGTGGGGCTGCAGCCACATGCGACGGCAGGCCTGGTTCACCGCTGCGAGAAGATAAGACTGTACTAAGAACTTTAAAAACTTTGTCGCGCCAGACACGTGGCGATTCTTTGTGCACCGCCTCGGCGAAGTCTGCTGTATGATTTTACCGGATTGTATTAAAAAACAAAAATGTTACTGTACCTAGGTACATGTGACAATAAAGTATTGAACCGTTGAATCATTGGGATGTGTATATATACACATATAGATACATATCATACATATAAATTATATATATATAATTTATATGTGTGTGTAATATGTGTGTATGTGTATGCATATAATATATATATATATATATGTGTGTGTATATTTTATATAAGCATATATATGTGTGTGTGTGTGTGTGTGTGTGTGTGTGAGACATTGGTGATATTAGACTTCAGGTTTGTGGTGGTTGAGTTTTTAGACTTGCAACAGTAGAAGTAATGGAGAGACTTTTTGTTCCTCAATGATATATAGTGTATGCAGCATAAAGACATAACGAGGATCCTCCAGTGCTTCTACTCAGCGGCTGTGGAAAGCATCTTGTCCGGAAATATTACAATCTGGTTTGGGAATTGCTCTGCCCAGGACAAGAAGGCTCTGCAGAGAGTAGTGCGTTCGGCCGAACGCACTATGGGAACTTCACTCACCCCCCTGCAGGAACTATACGTCAGGAGGTGCAACTCCAGAGCCAATAAAATCATGGGAGACCCCTTCCACCCCTGCAACGGACTGTTCCAGCTGCTACGGTCAGGCAAACGCCTCCGCTGCCATGCTGTGAGAACGGAGAGGTTGAGAAGAAGCTTCTTCCCAGAGGCCTATCTCACCAGGGACTAAATTTACTGTACCACTCTACTGCTTTTTCTTAAAATTGCTGTTTTTTTCCCTTTTTCCTTCCGCCCACAATATTTAATATGAAAAAGAATATGTGATTCTGTTCCATTCTGTTTGTAGTTTGTTTGGTTGTTTGGTTGTTTGTTTGTTTGTCTTTTTGCACAACGTCCGCGAGCATTGCCACTTTTCATTTCACTGCACATCTCGTATGTGTATGTGACGAATAAACTTGACGAATAACCTTGACTTGACTCTACATAATCAGAATGACAATACTTCCCTTACAGTCGCACCATTATGATCGCTTGCATAAGCCCATCTGACCGTGACTTCATGGAGACTCTCAACTCCCTGAAATATGCCAATCGAGCCCGAAATATCAAGAACAAAGTTACGGTTAACCAGGACAAAACCAGTCAGCAAATCAGCACTCTGCGAGCTGAGATTGTTCGGCTCCAGATGGAGCTGATGGAATACAAGACGGTAAGAACTGTGGCCCCTGAACCATTGACCAGTTACCTGTTCTTCTGTGGGTGTAAGGTTCAGTGGTTATAAGCCTTTCTCTAAATTAATTCAACTAGAAATGGGGATTAGTTTCCACTCAAAGTCCAAAAGTGAGTTATACTTTAGATATTCACTTGCATGTAATAATATTTTAACCATAAATTGCAATCACATTGAATAAATATTACTGTCTGATTATTGTCTGAAGAAAGGTTCCGACCTGAAACGTCACCTATTCCTTTTCTCCAGAGATGCTGCCTGACCTTCTGAGTTACTGCTGCATTTTTGTTTACCCTTGGCATAAAACCAATATCCTTCATACACATAAATATTTATTTAGCTGTTTTTCATACACTAAAGAAATAGAACCTAATTAGTCGCATTCATATAAGTATGCAGCAATTTGCAAAATTAGCTGTGATTCACTGTAACTTTACTTGCAAAAAAATCTCTAATAAATAAAACACATGTATGTTCGCCTAACAGCGTAAATGTTTATGCACCTCCATACAAAATTGGGAAAGGATAGGGAAATTACAGAGAGATGTTGATTCAATTGATTGAGAAATACAGCTTGGAAACAGAGTCCACACCGACCTGTTCACACTGGTTGTATGTTATCCCACTTTCACATCCACTCCCGACACATGAGGGGCAATATACAAAGGCCAATAAACCTACAAACCTGCACATTTTGTGGATGTGGGCGACCAAAGCACCTAGAGGAAACTCCGTGGTCACAGGGAGAACGTGCAAACTCCAAGCAGATAGCACCTGAGGACAGGATCGAGCACGGGTCTCTAGCGTTGTGAGGCAGCAACTCTGCAAGCTGTGCCTCTGAGCCGCCATGTTACTGTGACATTCACCCTATCTCTTCCCCTCATGATTTTATACACCTCTGTAAAATTACCCTTCAGTCTCCTGCACTCCAAGAAATAAAATCCTAGCTTGTGCAACCACTCCCTTCAGCTCAGGCCCTCGAGTCCTTAATGAGTTGGGTAATTGATTGTTTTGAGCTATTTCTGGTTGTTTTTTTTTTCAGGGTAAACGAGTCATTAATGCTGATGGTTCTGAAGGCTACAACGACTTATGCCATGAAAACAGCATGCTACAGAAAGAAAATGACACGTTGAGAATGAGATTAAAAGCCATGCAAGAAACCATCGACGCACTGAATGACAGAGTGACACAACTCTTGAGTAACGAAGCCGCTCAGATAATCGCCAGTGCAGGTAAGATTATTAATGAACACCAGAATGTCATTTTACTTTCAGTAGGTAATTCTTGACCATGCCTAGTGAAGCACGTCTGATTTACTCATTGTTTTGCAGGGAATGGAGGGATATGGGCCAAAGGCAGGCTGGTGTGACTAGCGTAGATGGGGCATCTTGGTCAGCAGGAGCAAATTGGTCCGAAGGGCCCGTTTCCATGGTGTATCACAATGACTCTATGTTTACCAGAGTTCACCAGACTGATTCCTGGGATGTCAGGACTTTCATATGAAGAAAGACTGGATAGACTCGGCTTGTACTCGTTAGAATTTAGAAGATTGAGGGGGGATCTTATAGAAACTTACAAAATTCTTAGGGAGTTGGACAGGCTGGATGCAGGAAGATTGTTCCCGATGTTGGGGAAGTCCAGAACAAGGGGTCGCAGTTTAAGGATAAGGGGGGAATATTTTAGGATCGAGATGAGAAAAACATTTTTTACACAGAGAGTGGTGAATCTCTGGAATTCTCTGCCACAGAAGGTAGTTGAGGCCAGTTCATTGGCTATATTTAAGAGGGAGTTAGATGTGGCCCTTGTGGCTAAAGGTATCAGGGGGTATGGAGAGAAGGCAGGTACGGGATACTGAGTTGGATGATCAGCCATGATCATATTGAATGGCGGTGCAGGCTCGAAGAGCTGAATGGCCTACTCCTGCACCTAATTTCTATGTTTCTATGTTAGGCAGATGAGATTAGCTTATTTTAGTATTATGTTCAGCATAGACATTGCAGGCTGAAGGGCCTGTTCCTGTGCTGTTCTGTTCCATGTTCATCACAAAGCTTCAGTCGTTAAAAGTCTTGTTTTATTAAGAGGTAGCCAGTGGCATTCAGTCAATTCAAAGAAAATAATTTCAGTAATTTCATTGCTGTAATTTTTGGAATGATTTGGAATTGCAGGTGATAATTTAAATCATTGTTCAACGTCACTGCACATTCATTGTGATGTACAAGTCATTTGTATTTTCTGACTATCCAACTTCTCTTCAGTTACTTTCAGAATGTTTGAGTGGTTTTCTAAAATGAAGCAGGGAATTATTTACTAGTTTGCCTGACATCGGTGATGGGGAAGATGCTGGAGACAATTTTTAAGATGCATTTGGATAGCAGTAACAGGATCGATCCAAGTCAGCATAGATTTACAAAGGGGAAATCCTGCTTGACTAATTTTCTGGAATTTTTGGAGGATGTAACAAGTAAAATGGAGAAAGAAGAGTCAGTGGATGTGGTGTACCTGGACTTCCAGAAAGCCTTTGATAAGGTCCCACACAGGAGATTAGTGGGCAAAATTAGAGCACATGGTATTGGGGGTAGGATATCGACATGGACAGAAAATTGGTTGGCAGACAGGAAACAAAGAGTAGGAATTAATGGGTCCCTTTCAGAATGGCAGGTAGTGACTAGTGGGGTGTCGCAAGGCTCGGTAATGGGACCGCAGCTATTTACAATATAAATGATTTTGATGAAGGAATTAAAAGTAACATTAGCTAATTTGCAGATGACACAAAGCTGGGAGGCAGTGTGACCTGTGAAGAGGATGCTATGAGGATGCAGGGTGACTTGGTTAGGTTGGGTGAGTGGGACGATGCAGATGTGGATAAATGTGAGGTTATTATCTGAATGGTGTCAGATTAGGAAAAGGGGAGGTGCAACGAGACCTGGATATCCTTGTACATCAGTCACTGAAAGTAAGCATGCAGGTACAGCAGGCAGTGAGAAAAGCTAATGACATTTTGGCCTTCATAACGAGAGGATTTCAGTATAGAAGCAAAGAGGTCCTTCTGCAGTTGTACAGGCCCCCGGTGAGACCACGCCTGGAGTATTGTGTGCAGTTTTGGTCTCCTAATTTGAGGAAGGACATTCTTGCTATTGAGGGAGTACAGCGTAGGTTCACAAGGTTAATTCCCAGGATGGCGGGACTGTCACATGATGAAAGAATGGAATGACTGGGTTTATATTCACTGGAGTTTAGAAGGATAAGAGGGGGTCTCATAGAAACATATAAAATTATTAAGGGATTGGACACGTTAGATGCAGGAAACATGTTCCCGATGTTGGGGGTGTCCAGAACCAGGGGCCACAGTTTAAGAATAAGGGGTTGGCCATTTAGAACTGAGATGAGGAAAAACCTTTTCACCCAGTTGTGAATTTGTGGAATTCTCTGCCTCAGAAGGCAGTGGAGGCCGATTCACTGGATGCTTTCAAAAGAGAGTTGGATAGAGCTTTTTGGGCTAGCGGAATCAAGGGATATGGGGAGAAAGCAGGAACGGGGTACTGATAGTGGATGATCAGCCATGATCACATTGAATGGCGGTGCTGGCTCGAAGGGCCGAATGACCTACTCCTGCACCTATTATCTATGTATCTATGAAGCTGGTTTGCTAATTATGCTATTTGCTTTTACTGAATGTATTGAACGGTTAGTCCAGATTACTGATCAATGCAGAGAACTGACTGATTGCAGTTGTTGCTGACTACAATGAGCATTTCCCAGTAAAGCAGTAGTCACGGGATGTTTCTGATGTATATGAATGCATTTACTCCATCTACTGTGGACGCCCCATTCCAAGAAGGATGTGGTGGCTTTGGAGAGTATGCAGAGAAGGTTTACCAGAACACTGCCTGGATTAGCGGGTGATTAGCTACAAAGTGATTGTTGGACAGATGTAGATTTTTTTCTCTGGAAAGTCAAAGATTGAGGGAAGACCTGATAGAAGTATATAAAATGATGTGAGGCATAGATAGGCGAGAACTCTTTTCCCAGGGTGGAAATGTCAAAGACCAGAGGGCATGGCTTTAAGGTGAAAAGAGGGAAGGTTAAAGGAGACCTGCAGGGAAAGATCTTTTACACAGAGAGTGGTGGGTGCCTGGAACGCGTTGCCAGGGGTGGTGGTGGAGACAGATACGATGGTGGCATTTACAGTCGGAGGCTCTTGGATAGGCACACGGATATGGAGGGGAATGGACCATGCACAGACAGAAGAGATTAGTTTAACTTAGCATCATGTTCAGCACAGACGTTGTGGGCCGAAGGGCCTATTCCTGCACTGTCCTGTTCTATGTTCATCGCAAAGCTTAATGAAAGCAGAAAATGCCGAAATACCTAGTTGGCTGGGCTCCATCCGTGGAGAGGAAAACTTAGCCTTTCGTGTTCATGATCTTTGACCATATGGCATTCTGATCAGTGAGCAGCAATTAAATATATTCATTGAATGTGTGGTGAGGAACTGCAGGCTGGTTTAAACCGAAGATGGACACAAAAAGCTAGAGCAACTCAATGGATCAGGCGGCATCTCTGGAGAAAGTCCTGACCCGCTATGTTACTCCAGCATATTTTATCTTTATTTGTAAACCAGCTTTTGCAGTTCCTTGTGACCAAGAATACATTCCGTGCATTTGTACATATAGAAAACATTACAGAATGCTGATTTAAGGAACTGAAACCAAGTTTTGTGTTTATTGCACCTTTCAATTTACACATAGCTACCATTTAACTGTTTTTCAAAGAAAGAAATACCTCCACGTACCAATTTTTGATCGTATTTCATTGGATTTTATCTTGCACTGAACATAATTCCTTTTATCCTGTGTCTGTACACTGTGGACGGCTTGCTTCTAGTCATGTATAGTCTTTCCGCTGACTGGATAGGACTCAATAAAAAAGCTTTTCACGGTACCTCGGAACACATGACAATGATAATAAACTAAACTAAACTTTGTTTCTGTCATTTTGCACTCTTCTATGTACTCTGCAGGAGATGGCAACGAAGAAATCAGTGCGCTGATTCAAAATTATATTCGGGAAATACAGGAGTTAAGGTTGGTCCCTGAATTTTAATCTCCGTATTTTGTACATGTCATGGCAGATTCCCTTGCCTGACCATCTCAAAAATATAAACCCATAAGACGTAGTAGCAGAATTAGACCATTCGACCCTTCAAGTCTACTCTGCCATCCATTCGATCATGGATGATCCGAACAAAATTACGAGATGCACATAAAATCCTCCCCCCAGAAGTCCCGCTGTAAAAGTGTCGTCTAGGCCGGGTGAGGCGCCGATCTCGACCTCATTGGGACTTCCACGGCCGATCAGCAGGGTTGAATTTGCCCCGTGTGGCTCTGGAATTCCGGCCCGGCCCGGCCAGAGCCGGCAGATCCGTTCCCATTGCGGAATTCCGAGGCCGACTTTGTGGACCGGTATCTTGGTACTTCGGTGGACTATGTGAAACGTTCTGGTACCATTTAACTCATCTCGGAGGCCATGATCTGTGTTGGGTCGGCAGAACGGATAATCCAAAACCGAGGGTGCTAGAAAGTCGGTGGTGGACCTGAACTTTCCCTTGCCCTGAATGTTTGTTTGACTTCTGGAGCTTTGTTTTGGATTTTCTTTGCTCAAAGTCCCCCGTGATGTAAAGGTCTCTCTCTTTCAGGACCAAGCTGTTGGAGAGTGAAGCCATGAATGAGTCTCTTCGCCGCAACGTCTCTCGACTGACGTCCAGGTCTCCGTATTCAGCGGGATTGTCTCCCATGCCTTGCTCTGCAAATTTCGCCGTCTCTCTGGAATCCGATACCTCTGAGGTTGTTGAACTGGCAAAAAAGGACTTGGAGCTGCTGAAGAAAGAAAGGATACAAAGGAAAAATAGGTGATTGCGTGCATATATTATTATTGGCAGTGCTTTTATTGTAGAACTAAAAGTTGCCGATATGCATTTTAGAGTTTAGAGATACAGCGTGGAAACAGGCCCTTCCACCCCCGGGTCCCCACCGACCAGCAATCGCCCCGTACACCAGCACTATCCTACAAACTCGGGACACTTTACAATTTTTACCAAATCCAATTAACCAACAAACCCACATGTGTAGGAGGAAACCAGAGCAGCCGGAGAAAACCCGCGTGGTCACAGGGATTAATAACCATGCGTGTTGTGTGGCCGGCAAATCAAATAATGACATCTAACTTTTCAGCAGAGATGGTGTGCTATACAGGCACATCCTGTCATCTCTAAAATGTTAAACGTCAGTATTTTGATTTCTGCCCATGTATGTGACACGTATGTTTATTGATCTTGCGTACCGGCATCTTATGAATAAAAATGCACTGGTTATTAAATAATAATTTTATTTAGTAATAGGTTTCTCTGAAGTATGAGCTGAAGCGGTGCACAGGTAATTAAAATAAGTTATTTCTGATAGACTAGATTTAGACTTTCGTGATGCAGCACGAAAACAGGACCTTCAGCCCACCGAGTCCACACGGACCAGCGATCACCCCTATGCTACGTGCTAGGGACAATTCACAATCTTTACTGAAGCCAATTAACCTGCAGACCTGTACGTCTTTGGAGTGTGGGAGGAAATGAGCACCCGGAGAAATTCCACGCGGTCACAGGGAGAACGTACATATTCGGCACAGACAACACTGAGGTCTGGATCAAACCCGGGTCTCTGGTGCTGTGAGGCAGCAGCTGTACCACTGTGACACTGTGCTGCCCCTAGATCATTGCCTATTATCCCTCAGATCCCTGATTTGCATGTGTTGACTTCCAGGCACTGCTTTGGCTTGATTTGTGATTTCGAGTATTCAACCAATTAGTAAGCTCTGGACCGTACACCTGTAGGAGGTCGATAGAGTATTCGTCAACCTACCTAATCTCCTCAATCTTCTGAGGAAGTAAAAGCGTTCATGAACTTTCCTTAAGTGACCAAAAAGCTACGATTTTAACCTTCACCAATGAAGATACATCACTGATTACTGGTACTTGAAAAGAAAAATATGGTGATCTTGATCAAGGGCCTGTCCCACTAACCCGATTTTTTTCAGCGACTTGCCGGCACCCGTCATAGTCGCAGCAGGTCGCCGAAAATGTTCAAAATGTTGAAAATCCAGCGGTGACCAGAAAAAGGTACGACTCATTGGGCGACTACTCACGACCATACAGTCGTCACCCTGCGACAGGTGCCAGCAAGTCGCCGAAAAAAATCGCGTAAGTGGGACAGGTCATTAAGTTATAAAAGCATTTTCAATATCGCACATTTACAAGACAAAAACGATTGAACTTTAAATAACAAACATGGCCCATGAATTGGACAGGTAAACTGATTTTTAAAAATATTTTCCTGGAATGTATTTACTCTTCCCTTATTCCTTCACAGTCCAGAGAAAGAGAAAAGAAGAAGAAATGTAACGACGGAGAATTGGGAAGAGACAGATGACAATGAAGCAGAAGAGGTACAGAAAAGCAAAGAACCTGAAAATAAATTAATGTTTAGTTTAGAGATATAGTGTGGACCAGGCCCTTCAGCCCAGCAGGTCTGCATCGACCAGCGATCACCCTGTACAATAGTTCTATCCTACACGCTAGGGACAATTTACGGAGGCCAATTAACCTAGAAACCTGCACGTCTTTGTAATGTGGGAGGAAACCGGAGCACTCAGAGAGAATCCATGCGGTCACGGCGAGAACATACAAACTCGCACAGGCAGCTCCCGTGGTCATGATTGTACCCGGGTCTTTGGCACTGTAAGGCAGCAACTCTGCCGCTGAGCCACTGTGCCCCCGCTGATGTTCTACTATAGATACAAGGAACTGCAGATGCTGGTTTATAAAAAAAGACCCCAAGTTGTGAAGTAACTCAGCAGGTCAGGCAGCATCTCAGGAGAACATGGATGGATGACGTTTTGAGTCGAGACCTTTCTTCAGACCCGCTTAGTTCCTCCAGCACTTTGTGTCTATTTTTGGTATAAACCAGCATCTGCAGTTATTTGTTTCTACATAGCACTACATAGGAACGGGCCCTTCGGCCCTTAATGTTTGTGCCGGACGTGATGCGACGTTAAACTGATCTCATCTGCCTGTATGTGATTCATATCCCTCTATTCCCTGCATATCACTGTGTCTATCTAAAAGTATTTTAAACACCACTGTTGTATCTGCCTCCAACACTACCCCTGGCAATGTGTTCCGTGCACCTACCATTCTATGTGTAAAAAAAGCCCATCTCCATTAAACTTTGTCCCTCTCACCTTATACTGTGGCTGTGCCCTCTAGTGAGGGACATTTCCACCCTGTTATTTCTCATCCTTTTGTAATTTCAGGAAGAAAGTTGCTGTGAAGAAGAAGAAGAAGGTGGAGATGAAGATGAGTTTGACAGCGATGGAAGTCTGGATGAAACGGATACTGAATCGGAGGAGAAAGGTAATGGCATCATAGAGCTGCATAAAACTGAAACAGGCCCTTCGTTAAGAGTGTAGGAAGGAACTGTAGATGCTGATTTACACCGAAGATCGACACAAAATGCTGAAGTAACTCAGCGGGTCGGGCAGCATCTCTGGAGAAAAGGAATAGGTGATGTTTTGGGTTAAGACCATTCTTCACTCTGAGAGTCAGGGGAACTAGAGATATGGAAAGGTGCAGAACAGATCAGTGCCGGCACTGATGACCAAAGAGACCACAATGGTCCATTGTTGGCTGTGGAAGAGGAGGAGATACGAACAGTAAAACTAGCAGGAAGGCAAGGGTAAGTGTGTTTAGTTGTCATATGTATCAGCAATGGAACAATGAAATTCCTACTTGCATTACTTTTATGTGCAGTCAATGCTGGAAACTGAATGTAGATAAGCTATAAAAGGTTTCTCAAATACCTGATATGTATGCTTATACTTATATGCTTATAGTTTGTTTTAATTGTACATGGTATGCTGATGGAAAAACATTATTTCAAAAAGGGGAACAAAGTGCTGGAGTAACGCAACGAGTCAGGCAGCATCTCTGGAGAACATGGATAGGTGAACATCGATCGGGTCGGACCCTTCTTCAGCACTTTGTGATATCACTTACCCATGTTGTTCAGAGATGCTGCCTGATCCGATGAGTTACTCCAGTATGTGTCCTTTTTTTGTAAAGCAGCAAATGTCGTTCCTTGTTTCTACATTCTCACATTATTTCAATAGCCTAACACTTTTAATATTTAGATTAGTTTGGAGATACGAGCCCTTCAGCCCACCGTGTCCACGCCGACCAATGATCACCCTGTACACTAGTTCTATACTACATACTAGGGACAATTTTACCGAAGCCAATTCAACGACAAATCTGCATGTTTTTGGAATGTGGGAGGATACCGGAGAAATCTCACACGGTCACAGGGAGATGGTTAAACTGTATAGACCGCACCCTTGATCAGGATTTAACCCGGTGTGTAAGGCAGCCCTTAATGTGTTTAGTCAGGAAATGGTGTTAGGTAAACTGTTGGGACTGAAGGCAGATAAATCCCCAGCGCCTGATGGTCTGCATCTCAGCGTACTCAAGGAGGTGGCCCTAGAAATCGTGGATGCATTGGTGATAATTTTCCAATGTTCTTTCGACTCAGGATCAGTTCATGTGGACTGGAGGGTAGCCAATGTAACTCCACTTTTTAAGAAAGGAGAGAGTTTTCTTTTTAAGAAAACAAGGAATTATAGACCAGTTAGCCTTACATCGGTAGTGGGGAAGATGCTGGAGTCGAATATTAAAGCAGTGACAGGATAGGTCAAAGTCAGCATGGATTTATGAAGGGTGAATCATGCTTGACTGATCTTCTGGGATTTTTTGAGGTAGAATGGATAAGGGAGAGACAGTGGATATGGTGTATCTGGACTTTCAAAAAGCCTTTGACAAGGTCCCACACAAGAGATCAGTGTGCAAAATTAGAACACATGGTATTGGGGGTACACAAAAAAGCTGGAGAAACTCAGCGGGTGCAGCAGCATCTATGGAGCGAAGGAAAAAGGCAACGTTTCGGGCCGAAACCCTTCTTCAGACTTTCAGAATGTTATTGGGGGTAACGTATTAACATGGATAGAGAACTGGTTGGCAGACAGGAAGCAAAGAGTAGGAATTAACAAATCCTTTTCAGAATGGCAGGCAGTGACTAGTAGGGTGCTGCAAGGCTCGGTGCTGGAACCCCAGTTATTTACAATATATATTAACGATTGCAGGTACAACAAGCAGTGAAGAAAGCTAATGGCATTTTGGCCTTCATTGCGAGAGGATTTGAGTTTAGGAGCAAGGAGGTCCTACTGCAGTTGGACAGGGTCCTGGTGAGACCGCACCTGGAGTATTGTGTGCAATTTCACTAGGTGAATTCCCGGGATGGCGGGACTGACATATGATGAAAGAATGGGTCGACTGGGCTTGTATGGAATTTAGAAGGATGAGAGGATATCTTATAGAAACATGTAAAATTCTTAAAGGATTGGACAGGCTAGATCCAAGAAAAATGTTCCCGATGTTGGGGGAGTCCAGAACCAGGGGTCATAGTTTAAGAATATGGGGTAGGCCATTTAGAACTGAAATGAGGAAACATTTCTTCACCCAGAGAGTTGTGAATATGGAATTCTCTGCCATAGAAGGCAGTGGAGGTCAATTCACTGGACGTTTTCAAGAGAGTTAGATTTAGCTCTCAGGGCTAAAGGAATCAAGGGGTATAGGGAAAAAGCAGGAATGGGGTACTAATATTAGATGATCAGCCATGATCATATTGAATGGCGGTGCTGGCTCGAAGGGCCGAATGGCCTACACCTGCATCTATTTTTCTATGTTTCTAAAGTAGACACAAAATGCGGGAGTAACTCTGCGGGACAGGCAGCATCTCTGGAGAGAAGGAATGGGTGACGTTTCGGGTCGAAACCCTTCTTCGGACTCATTTGTTTCATCTGTCAAAAGTATTAATATTTTTAAACCTGTCGCAGTGCCTCGAAATTTTTTGATGACTTGTGTGGAATAATCTCTCTCTTGTTTCTTTGTTTTGTTCGCAGTCAATTATCAGGCTGACCTTGCTGACATAACCTGTGAGATTGAAATCAAGCAGAAACTGATCGATGAGCTTGAGAACAGCCAACGACGATTGCAAATATTGAGGCAACAATACGAGGAAAAGCTTATCCTCCTGCAGAACAAAATCCGGGACACACAGCTGGAAAGAGACCGTGTTCTGAAGAACCTCGGTAAAGTTACTTATTCACAAATTTACCATCAACAAAGTACCATTGACAGTGAGAAAGAGCCCTGAATTTTTGCTTCATTTCTTCTCCCACGTTGCATGTTCTCAAAATGTATTCAATTAAAGCTATATATTCACAATGACACAGCTGGAAGAGCTGTGCTGGCTTCGGATCCTGACTTCGGATGCTGACTGTGGAGTTTGCACATTCTCCCTTTGACCGCGTGAGTTTCGTCCGGGCGCTCTCAAATCCCAAAGACGTGCGGTTTTGTAGATTAATTGACTTCTGTAAATTGCCCCTAGTGTATAGGGAGTGGATACAAAAAGTGGGATAATGTGTGAATGGGTGATCGATGCTCGGTGTGGACTTGGTGGGCCGAAGGACCTGTTTCCACGCAGTATCATTCAATCAATTGATCACAATCAATTGTCCATAATTTTACCGTTAACAAAGTACCATGTTGACAATGAGAAAGAACAGTGAATGTTTGCATCATTTCTTTGCCCACATTGCATGTCTCACCCCGGTCACATCAGACCAGAGTTACAGAAGTGAGAAAGCACATATCTCCAGATTCAGGGATAGTTTCTTGCTAGCTGTAATCAGGCAACTGAAACATCCTATCACCAACCAGGGAGCAGTCCTGACCATCTACCTCATTGGAGACTATGACTATCTTTAATCAGACTTTACTGGGCATTTATCTTGCACTAAATGTTATACCCTTTATCAACCCACATTTCCACATCTGCGCTAGCCCCAACTGCCTGCATTTGGCCCATGTCACTCTAAACCTATCCTATCCACGTACCTATCCAAATGTTTTTTCATCATTGTGATAGTATCTGCCTCAACTACCTCCTCTGGCAGCCCCTTCCATATATGTGAGAAAGTGGCCCCTTGGGTACATTTTAAATCTTTCCACCCTCACCTTAAACCTATGTCCTCTGGATCTTGATTCCCTTACTCTGGGCAAAATACTCTGTGCATTCAACCTATCTATCCCCCTCATGATTTTATATACCTCTATGTGAACATCCCTCAGTCTCCTGTGCTCCAATGAATAAAGTCCTAGCGTGCCCAACCTCTCCCTACAGCTCAGGCCCTTGAGTCCGGTCAATATTCTCATAAATCCTCTTGGCACTCTTTCCAGCTTATACGTATACAGTCAACTGATTATCACATTTTTCGTATCAATGAGCTATAAGCTTGGCTCACAAGACAATGGAAATGCTGTAGTTTTGTCCATCCACCTCTCTTTCCTAAACGTTTCCTCCTCCTCATGCCATCGTCTGTCCATTCCTACTACAGATGCTGGCTGACCCGCCGAGTTCCTCCACCACTTTGTGTTTTGTATAAAGAGGAGACTCCTGTTTCCCATGCATCTATTGTACAGTATTGCACAAATCTACCATCACGTGGGGTGACACAGTGGTGCAGCGGTAATGTTGCTGCCTGACAGCGTCAGAGACCAGGGTTCAATCCTGACTACGAATGCTGCCCGTACAGAGTTTGTGTGTTATCCCTGTGACCATGTGAGTTTCCTCCGGGTGCTCTGGTCTCCTCCCACTTTCCAAAGACCAGCATGTCTGTTGGTTAATTGGCTTTGGTAAGATTGTAAATTGTCCCTAGTGCGTAGGATAGTTAGTGTACGGGGTGATTGCTAGTCGGCGTGGATTTGGTGGGCCGATGGGCCTATTTCTCCTCTGCATCTGTAAAGACTAAAGATCTCTCAGAAATACCTGGGCACACTTTCCCTTGGAGACTGGTAGCATCTGCAGCTTCAGTTTTGTTAGCCTATACGTTGGCCAGGTTGTTTCTTACAATCCCATGTTTCTCTGAGCTGTGGGAGGGTGGCAACGAGAAAGAAAAGAGAGGGGAAGGAAGCAAAGTTGCTGCGCATTGCCTACATGTAGCATGGAAACGGGCCCATCTTGTCTGTACAATCCCACAACTAATCCTGCACTAAACCCATTTTATTCTCTCAAAATGCCCATCAACTCCCCCACATTCTACCCCTCAACTACACACAAGGCAGTTTAGTTTTTTTAGAGATACAGCATGGAAACAAACCCTTCGGCCCACTGATTCCATGCCGACCATCGATCATCCGTTCTCACTGGTACTATCTTATCTCACTTTCTCATCTACACACTAGGGGCAATTTACACAATCCAATTAACTTGCAAACCTGCACAAATTTGGGACATGGGAGGAAACTAGAACACCCGGGGGAAACCCACGCGGTCACAGGAAGAGCGTGCAAACTTCTCACAGACAGCACCAGAGGTCGGGATGGAACCCAGGTCTCTGGCGCTGTGAGGCAGCAGCTCTACCAGCTGTGCCACCACAGTGGGAAACAGAGAGCAAGAAAAGGAATATTTTAAAACATCTTCAATTTGGTGATTCATAGCAGTGTAATTTCAGGAATTATTTTTCAAAGAAAAATATGTAGGTTTAGCATCCATGCTCATGATAAAGCTGTTTTCAAAGTTCTTTTTGTTGATCTCTTAAGTTTTGTTTAAAATATATATATATAGCAGATATAATTACAATATAGAAAATTGTTTTGAAGCATTATTAGAGGCTATCTGACTTGTTTTACTTCTGGTAATAATCTCAGCTTCGAAAAACCAATAGTTTCTTTGTTCCTCTGCTCTACGGAGAATAATTACAAGGACCACCACAGTCTAAAGAACCACTGTTACAATCTCTGGCTTCCAGCTGTGTATAAACCTTCCTGTTTCCAGATGCGAGTAGGGTCTTTATTTACATACTTTATTTATGTATCGCCGGTGGGTTCATAATTTCTAAAGAAGTCCAATGTAGGGTCACAGACTGATAGGTCATAAGTGATAGGAGCAGAATTAGGCCATTCGGCCCATCAAGTCTACTCTACCAGATTCACCAGGAGAACAAGCAATTGGATACCGAAAGCATATGGTACAGAGTAGAAACAAGGAACTGCAGATGCTGGTTTACAACAACAAAAAACATACAAAGTGTTGGAGTAACTGAGCGGGTCAGGCAGCATCTCTGGAGAACATGGATAGGTGAGGTTTTGGGTCGGGACGCATTTTCAGACTGAATCGGAGATAAAAATAGATGGTCTTGGACAAGTGATCTGAAACTCAACATGAGATCTAGTTTCCTCTCCATCCATCCCTCTGTTCTTGTAACTTCTCAACAATAAGGAACCTCCAAAGTCAAGACTCACATAGGTTACATTACATCCACCATATCAGCACACCACAATGATGCACCACGGTGCCATGCCACCACTCTTTATTTAGCGTGCATTTTAAGTTGGTAAATAGTTGAATAGTTGTTCTGGTTTCGTTTCAGGTTCTATGGAGTGCAACACGGAAGAGAGAGCCTGCAAGATTAAAGCAGACTACGAGAAAAAACTAAAGGAGATGAACCGAGAGCTCCTGAAACTGCAGACGGCACAGAAAGAACATGCACGCCTCCTCAAAAATCAAACTCGTTACGAACGGGAGTTGAGGAAACTGCAGAATGAAGTGGCTGAGATGAGGAAGACGAAGGTAAAACTTTCTTTGCTTGCAGCCACAGAGACTGCAGGTGCTGGAATTTATTGATTAAAAGATACAGAATGGAAACAAGCCCTTCGGCCCACCAAGTCCACCCCGACCATCGAGCACCTGTTCACACTAGTTCTACGTTATCCCACTTTAACATCCACACTAGAGGCAATGTGCAAGGGCCATTTAACCTACAAACCTGCATGTCTTTGGGATGTGGGAGGAAACTGGAGCACCCGGAGAAAATCCACACGGTTACAGGGTGAACGTTCAAACTCTGTACAGACAGCACCTGTAGTCAGGATCGAACCCGGGTCTCTGGCGCTGTGAGACAGCAACTCTACCGCCTGTCACAGTTGTGAAAACCTATTCCCATCACCTCGTTACTAAAGACTTGGGTTTCTTTTCCTCCTGCAATTTTGTTTCGTTAGGTGACTCTGATGAAACAGATGAGGGATGACCAGCAGCGAATGAGGATGATCGAAAGCAAGAGGAACCGTGAAATAGCACAGCTGAAAAAGGAACAGCGACGACAAGAAGTGAGGAACAAAGGACGGAGAGAACGTGAACGCGGTCTGAAGAAAGATCCCCACCCAAAACATGTCCTCCAGCATCATAGAGTGATTCAGTGTGGAAACAGGCCCTTCAGCCCAACTTGCCCACACCGACCAACATGCCACATCTACACCAGTCTCACCTGCCTGCGTTTGGCCTTTATCCCTCTATACCTTTCCTATCCATGTACCTGTCTAAATGTTTCTTAAACGTTGCGATAGTCCCTGCCTCAACTACTCTGGCAGCTCGTTCCATACAGCCACCCTCTGTTGAAAATAAACTTGCCCCTCAGGTGCATATTCCTATTAAATCATTTCACCCTCACCATAAATCTATGTCCCCTGGATCTCGATTCCCCTACTCTGGTGAAAACATTCTGTGCATTTACCATATCCCGATTAAATCTATCCCCCCCACATGCAAGAGGTGCCAAGTTTTGCTGCCATTTTCTAAGTTCTTTCCGCGCTCCAGTTCTTATGACCAGCGCCCAATACAAGCGAGTCCCAGGCTGCAGTGGGCCTCCAGCCATCGCCTTCCTTGGAGGAGACGTCCCTTTCCTCGCCCGTCCATCTTCATGCCCCGGGGCAGCATCCCACAGCTGATCTTCAGGGTGCGGTGGACCAGACCCCGGTTCCCTCCCCTACCGCCCACGCTCCATGCCGGTCGTGCCAGTCATCACCCGTCCACCCTCTGTTGTCTATGACATCTTGGACCTCTTACCGCAAGGTCTGCACATAGTTGCCCTGCACCACCACCACCCACAAAGATCTCTGGCATAATATGCCTCTCCAGCCACCTAGTCTAAAGATTTTTTTTTAAATTTCAGTACCAAATTCGAACTTTGGAGTCCCAGAAGAGGCAACAGGAACTTGTGCTACGCAGGAAAACACAAGAGGTCAGCAACTTACCTTTAATGACCCAAATTGGTATTGAGGGATTGTCAACATCAGCGTAACATGCTTTAGGGGGAGGGGGGGTTGGGCTTTTTACAGGCATACAGAATAATTTTTCATAGTCTGTTCCTGGCATTATGCAATAGGGTTTTAGATTTGCAATTTATTTACATGGAAAAGGGTTGGAACATGCGACAGTGAGTATTGGAATACATGAAGACATGCTTGTTGGCTGCAGCGGCAAGTGAGAATAGAAATTGCATTCGAAGTCAGATCTGTGTATGCAGTTCTTTTTCTGTAATGATACAGTGGGCTAAAGGGCCTTCTTCCACGCTGTGTCTCTAACCAAATTAACCTCCAGTCTGCAGAAGGGTCTTGCCCCGAACTTTCACCCATTCCTTCCATCCAGAGATGCTGCCCATCCCGCTGAGTTACTCCAGCATTTTGACCTTTCTGTCCTGGGCCTCCTCCATGGCCAGAATGAGTCCCACCGCAAATTAGAGGAGCAGCAACTCATATTTTGCTTGGGTAGTTTACACCCCAGCGGTATGAACATTGACCTCCAATTTCAGGTTTGCTCCCTAGATGCTGCCTCACCCGCCGAGTTACTCCAGCATTTTTGTCTACCAGCATTTTGTGTCTATCTTCGGTGTAAACCAGCATCTGCAGTTCCTTCCTAAACCTTTCATCTTTTGACGTTTCTGCTATTCAGTGCTTTTGTTTCATGTTTAGGTCAGCGCTCTACGAAGATTAGCCAAGCCCATGTCCAACCGAGTTGCTGGTCGTGTAAGCCGTAAACAGACTATCTTGGATTCGGGCATGGAACTGTCAGCCAGTACTTCTTCAGAGGCAGAGTCAGCCTCCAAGTCCGTGTCCAATATCGTTAAACAGTGGAACAGAAAGTTAAATGCCGCTTGGAATGAAACCGTTTCTGCGGTAAATGGAACCAGAACTGTGAGGTAAGCACAGAAGCAACAACAGATCGTAAAAGATGAACAATTGGATTTTGTTCCTTGGATCCATTATGCTGGAGAGCATGCAGTTATATAAGACATTGGTGAGGCCACATTTAGTGTATTGTGGTCAGTTTTGGGCACCATGTTATAGGAAAGCTGTTGTCAAGTTGGAAAGGGTGCAGAAACAATTTACCAGGATGTTGCCAGGAATTGAGGGCCTGAGCTACAAGGAGAGGCTGGTCAGGCAGGGACTTTGTGCCTTGGAGTACTGGAGGCTGTGGGGTGATCTTATAGAGAGTATTTTATCCAGGGTAGGAGAATAAAGGATCAGAGGGTACAGGTTTAAGGTGAGAGGAGAATCATTTAATAGGTATCAGAGAGGCAACCTTTTCACTCAGAGGGTGGTGGTTCTTTAGAATAAGCAGCCATAGGTTGAGGTTGGTATGATAACAACATTTAATAGACAGATACTTGGATAGGTCAATATAGGCCAAAGATGGCAAATAGAACTAACTTAGATGGGGAATCTTTGTCGGCATGGACGGGTTGGGCAGAAAGGTTTGTTTCTGTGCTGTATAACTCTGACTTTAATCACTTATCATCCACAAAGTCCTGTTAATTAAAGAAATGGAGGTGATGAACTCTGTAAGCCACAACAGTAGGATGTACAAAACGTGCACTACAAGAGGCTGGGATGATCTCCTCTTAGTATTCTAAAGTTGACTTACTGGCAGCTGTCGCTTTCAACAACATCATCTTAATAGAGAAACATGATGTAGTTTTTCCCAAATTAAATCTAGCAATTATGATGAGAACTTCTGACAAATTCCTTTGGCTTTTGCTTTGCATCGGGGAGCTAAATACATAAACTTAATCAGTATCATGTTATAAACCCAGTATTGGAACTTAAAATGGTTTAAATCTTGGTTGAGGAAATTTTCTAATAATGATCTCTCATCTCTGATGAAGAGACCGTTACTCGATTTGGCAGAGGCTGTTGATAACCTGTGTAGTTGTAAAAAAAAATAGATTGAAGAGAAGATGTGAGCAAATATTGTCCATGTTTAAGAATCCATCCACATCCATTTGATGGTGAATATAGGATATCCAAATGTCTCTTAAACGTTGTGTAGTACCTGCCTCTGGCAGCTCATTCCATACAGCCACAACCCTTTGTGTAAAATAAAGTTACCCCTCAGGCTCCAATTAAATCACTTTCCCCTTTTACTCTGGGTAAAATACTCTGTGTGTTTACCCTGTCTATTCCAAATGTATGGATGCAGCTGGACACAAGCTGGATGCAGGAAAAATGTTCCCAATGTTGGGCAAGTCCAGAACCAGGGGCCACAGTCTTAGAATAAAGGGGAGGCCATTTAAGATTGAAGTGAAAAAAAACGTTTTCACCCAGAGAGTTGTTAATTTGTGGAATTCCCTGCCACAGAGGGCAGTGGAGGCCAAATCACTGGATTGATTTAAGAGAGAGTTAGATAGAGCTCTAGGGGCTGGTGGAATCAAGGGATATGGGTAGAAGGCAGGCATGGGTTATTGATTTGGGACGATCAGCCATGATCACAATGAATGGCGGTGCTGGCTCGAAGGGCCGATGGCCTCATCCTGCATCTATTTTCTATGTTTCTATGATTCAAATGATTCTTCTCTGTGTTGTCCCTACCACAATCTACTCTACCCATGAATCAGATGACTTTGTGGGGGATGGATTGCATCCTTGACAAGGATTGTAAAATAGTTGTTTCATTTTCAGTATATTTAAGAATATTTGTTTTGCTTTGTGCTGTGGTGGTGAGTTTGCTGGCATTTTGTATTGTAAATATTATTCTTGGAAATAATTGATTCAAATTATTTTCGATAATAAAAAATGATGTGAATTCACTGTGCCCCCTTTACAGTGTTTTTTTTTTTGTTAAAGCATGCTGGTTGTTTTGTTTTATTCTGCAGAAAGAACAAGTACCAGAAGAAGGGAGTTGGTGAAATCTTTTCCAAAGCAGCTCGGCTGAAGTGGCAGGCGCTGGAGTCCAGGATCAGTGACATTGTGATGCAGAGGATGACAATCTCCAACCTGGAAGCGGACATGAATCGTCTTCTGGCGGTTGGCACATTGATTTACTAACTAACGTTGGCAGATACAGTTAATAGACCTGTGGAGAGGATGGCTCCAGTAGACTTATTTAGACTTTTTTTGAGACTTTAGACTTTTAGAGATACAGTGTGGAAACAGGACCTTAAGCCCACCGAGTCCGCGCCGACCAGCGATCATCCCGTACACTCGCACTATCCTACACACTTGGGCAATATTTTATACAGCTTACCGAAGCCAATTAACCTACAAACCTTGGAATGTGGAAGGAAACCGAAGCACCTGGGGGTAACCTATATGGTTACAGGAAGGACGTACAAACTTTGTACAGACACCACCCATAGTCAGGATCGAACCCGGGTCTCTGGCGCCCTGTAGTCGGAGAGTCTAGGATCAGAGGGCGCAGCCGCAGAATAAAAGGATGTACCTTTAGAAACATAGACATAGAAATTAGGTGCAGGAGTAGGCCATTCGGCCCTTCGAGCCTGCACCGCCATTCAATATGATCATGGCTGATCATCCAACTCAGTATCCTGTACCTGCCTTCTCTCCATACCCTCTGATCCCCTTAGCCACAAGGGCCACATCTAACTCCCTCTTAAATATAGCCAATGAACTGGCCTCGACTACCCTCTGTGGCAGAGAGTTCCAGAGATTCACCACTCTCTGTGTGAAAAAAGTTCTTCTCATCTCGGTTTTAAAGGATTTCCCCCTTATCCTTAAGCTGTGACCCCTTGTCCTGGACTTCCCCAACATCGGGAGCAATCTTCCTGCATCTAGCCTGTCCAACCCCTTAAGAATTTTGTAAGTTATGGAGATTAGGAGGAATTACTGTAGCCAGAGGCAGGTGAATCTGTGGAATTCATTGTCACGGATGGCGGTTGAGGCCAAGTCATTGGGTATTTTTAAAGTGGAGATTGACAGGTTCTTGATCCTTAAGGGCATCAAAGGTCTATTTATTTATTTAATTATTTATTTCGAACAGAATAAATGAATAAAAAGCAAGTGTGAAACAGCATACAAAAAACAAAACAAGAATATTTATAAAGTGTCATAAACAATACCTATAAATAAATGAAATCGTATGTGTCCGAAAAGGAGCAGGAAGAAGCCAAAGCTTATTAATTCCCACCCCTTATTCAACTGCTTATAATCTTATACAAATTTAGCAGCTATATGTACACCATATCCACACCAAATTATTTACATGTTACACTAATCAAATATTTACAAAGCCATACAAAAAAAGAGAGAAAAAAAAGAAAAGAAAACACCCTCATATACTATACAGTATCTCTTAGTCATATATACAACCCATCACCCTATAATCACCCTTCCCAATACAGAGGTTACAGAGGAAAATGGGTTGAGGGGGAAAGATGATCAGCCATGATCAAATGGAGAAGCAGACTCGATGTGCTGAACAGCCTAATTCTGCTCCTATGTCTTATGAACCTTTGCAAGATTTGCTCCAGAATTGAGTGCTCAACTTAAGATCTAAAGTGTTTACCAAAATAAAGGCCACATTAAACTCATTATTACACACAAGGGTGAGGACAGACCCTGGATTACACAAGGAAATCCATAAGTGGGTTTCCTGGTTTTGAACTCATGTAATTAACTCAGTGAATACAGCGTCACACTGTCTGGCACATCAATAAAGTGCATTAGATGGAATAGAGTGCTCTCCGCTCAAAACATACAAAGGAGCCCTTTATTCAGTCAAATTAACCAGAAGAGAATCTGTGCACTGAATTGATTGGAGTCATACACAAGGAAACAGGGCGTTCATCCCAACCCGTCCATGCCAACTAATATGCCCCATCTAAGTAAGTCCATATCCCTCTAAACCTTTCCTATCCATGTACCTGTCCTAATGTATTTTAAATGTTTTCATTGTATCGGCATCAACTACCTCCTTTGGCACCTCATTCCATATATACCCACCACCCTATGTGGGAAAAAGTTGCTCCTTAAGTTCCCATAAAATCCCCTCTCACCTTAAACTCTTGCCCTGTAGTTCTTGATTCCGTCCCCAGGGTAAAATACTTTGTGGATTCACCCTATCTATTACCCTTCAAGGAATAAAGTCCAAGCCTGCCCAACCTCTCCCTATAGTTCAGGCCCTCGAGTCCTGACAACATCCTTGGAAATCCTCTCTGGACTCTTTCCACCTTAATGATATCCATCCTATAACAGGGTGACTAAAACTGAGCACATTACTCCAAATACATCCTCACTAATGTCTAGGACAGCTGTAACATAATGTCCCAATTCCCATACTAATTTCCCTGACTGATGAAGGCCATTGTGAAGGGGGAAAGATTTTATAGGAATCTTAGGGGTAACTTTTTCACGCAAAGGGTGTAAGAAGTGAACTGCCAAAGGAGGTAGTTGAGGCAGGGACTATCGCAACGTTTAAGAAGCAATTAGACAGGTTTCGGGGGATATGAGCCAAACGCAGGCAAGTGGGACTAGTGTAGATGGAACATGTGGTCGGTGTGGGCAAGTTGGGTCAAAGGACAAGGAAGGATTTTGGCCCGAAACGTTGCCTATTTCCTTCGCTCCATAGATGCTGCTGCATCCGCTGAGTTTCTCCAGCACTTTTGTCTATCTTAAAATGTGTCCTGTTAGCAGTTCTGAAGATATTTTACCTGAGATAATGATAAAGGATTGCTTAATTAGAAAGGTGGGGAAGTTAATTCTTACATAGTGAGAAGAGGTTTCCCACGCTTCTTTAATGAAACATAGAACAGTTGTGCTCAGGAGCCGACCCTACTGTATATTCTACCTTTTTGAAACCAATAATGTCTCTGCCATTTACTTCCAGAAACGGGAGGAACTAATTGGCCTCCAGGAAATTCTACACGGGAAAAGGGAACGGATTTGCAATGAAAATCCGGACGATAGATCTATCCAGGAAATAAACGAGGAGCTTGAGACCTTGAATGCCAACATTGACTACATCAATGATAACATTTCTGAATGCCAGGCCACCATCATGCAGATCGAAGAAACCAAGGTGTATAGACTTTAGTTTCGGTTAGAGATACAGCGTGGAAACAGGCCCTTCATCCTACCGAATCCGCACCGACCAATGGTCAGCCTATACACTAGTTCTATCCTACACGCTAGGGACAATTTACCCAAGCCAATTAATGGTCTTGCCAGACATGTTGCCAAGACCATCCTTCCGAACCTTCTGAATTTTTTGTAGTCGGCAGGGCAGTACTCTGCATACCGCCAACTTGGACAATTTTACATTTTTATCAAGCCAATTAACCTACAAACCTGTACGTCTTTGGAGTGTGGGAGGAAACCGAATTTCTCGGAGAAAACCCACGGGGAGAACGTACAAACTCCATACAGACAGCACCCGTAGTCGGGATCGAACCCGGGCCTCTAGCGCTGCATTTTGCATCACTTATCAGCCTGCACATAACCTGCATCCTTCCACCCCCTGCATATCCGTGCACCCATCCAGAAAACTTATAAACGCCACTATCGTATCTGGTTCCACCACCACACTGGGCTGTGCGTTCCAGGTACCCACCACCCTCTGTGTAAAAAGAAAACTTGCCCCGCACATCTCCTTTATCCATTATCCCTCTCACCTTAAGGCTACGCCCTCTAATCTTGACATTTCCACCCTGGGGAAAAAGGTTTGGACTCTAACCTATCCATGCCTCTCGTAATGCTATAAACTTCTATCAGGTCTTCCCTCAGCCTCCGATGCTCCATTGAAAACAATCCAAGTTTGTCCGACCTCTCCTGGGCCTCTTAGTCCCGTCATGCCTTGAGAGTTTTGGTGTTCTGATGTACGTTGACCATTGGTATTCTGATTTTAATTCCCTTCTCTTGCTCCGTTTTAACAGGATGAGATTAATTCAACCGACACGTCTGTTGTGATAAGTTCGTGTTCCCTAGCTGAAGCACGCCATCTGCTGGATCACTTTCTGAAAATGTCAATCGACAAGGTGAGGGGATCTCTCCTTCAAGACAAGAGTGTTTTATTGTTATATGTCCCGAAACAGAACAATGAAATTCTTCCGTGCAGCAGCACAACAATTATGTAAATGGAGTACTCCTAATAAACAACAAAAAAGTTCAGTGTACACATATATGAGTGTGTGTGTGTATATATGTGTGGGTGTATATATATTTGTGTGTGTGTGTATCTATATACTTATAAAACTCTGATCTTGGATGTGTGTGTGTATATAATCATACTGCTCGAAAAAGCGACGCCCTGACGATAACATTTTTACATATTCCTGTAGAGATTTATCCGGTGAAGTCAAAAATCGGCTTATCTGAAAATTTCGAGCTTTATTTATTGAGTTATTAATCAAAATGTTCAAAAATTTCAAATAACGTAGAAAATAAAACAGCTTTGGCTGATGACGTCACAATGGCTGCACGTTGTGTTCACGCGTCGCGAGTCACGTCGCCCGGCCGTGCCGCTTGCAAGACCTTTGAAAAAAACCACCCCCTGCCCCCGCGACCACCTGTTCTTGGGCCCTGACTGCAGCCTGAACCCAGGAGCCCCCCTCATGCTCCCTCTCCGGTCTATCTGGTCTATCAACTTGTGAGAATAAGTTCATAACGTATAAGAGCATTAGGCTGTTCAGCCCATCGAGTCTTATTCGCCATTCAAACATGGCTGATCCATCTTTCCCTCTCAACCCCATTCTCCTGCCTTCCCCCCATAACCATTGACACCCTTACAATGTTAAACACACCCAATGGCTTACATTGATGTCTGTGGCCATGAATCTTACAGATTCATCACTCTCTAGCTAAAATGAAGCACCTCGCTGGCACACAAACGGTTAACATTTTGTGTGGGATGTGCAGACCATCTGACTGGGAATTTGAGTAATTTAATGATTTTCATCTCCAGGGTATGCAGGTGGCCCAGAAAGAGGCTCAGATTAAGCTGCTGGAAGGTCGATTGAAGCAAGTGGATGTGACTGATTCGATTCCAAATCAGCTGATTAGCATGCTGCGGGAGAAGGCTGAATCTATTCCTGAACTGCAGACGTTGCTTCAAAGTGTCTCACAAGGTAGCCTGCTCCCTGATCATCTTCCCCTTCTCGGGATCGCATAATGTGAATATATCCAATCATAAAATATTTCTTAAAACTCTAAAGTTCGTAAGATGTGTAGTTCTTCATCTGTTATTCCATTCTTCCACGTAAACTTTATTTAACTTTTTTGCCGCAACTGTTCGCATTACAAAGTTTCAAAGGCAACAGAAAGGTACTCATTAAATTAAAGTTTTTTTTAATGTAAGCCGTCAAATGGGCAGAATAGGGAGGACATAGTAGTTTTCTGCAATGAGCTTCATAGAAATGATCAATGTATTAGATGTTCCCACAGAATTCCAGTATAATTGAACATATAATTCTTAACATACAGGGTTTGGTTTATTATTGTCATGTGTATCGAGGTACATTGAAAAGCTTTTTGTTGCAAGTTATCCAGTCAGCGAAAATACATGATTACAATCAAGCCATTCACAATGTATAGATACAAGATAAAGGGAATAACGTTGAGTGCAAGATAAAGTCCAATTAAAGATAGTCCGAGGGGCTCCGGTGAGGTAGGTGGTAGCTCAGTTCTGCTCTCTAGTTGGTGATAAGTTGCCTGATAACAGATAGGATGAAACTGTCCCTAAATTTGGACGTATGCGCTTGAGTTTAAGGTGTTATCAATACAACAAAGATTTAAGGATAAATCATCTTTCGACCACAATTAATTGAAAAATACTTTAATTTCAATGATGAATGTATTCATATTATGCCAATAATTAAATGTTCAGTTTATAAAGAATATCGAATCGCATACAAACTGTTGTGTATGTTTGTGTAACATCAACCAATTAGAGATACAGCGCGGATCTTTGGCCCATCCAGTCCGCGCCGACCAACATCACCCCGTACACTACACACTTGGGACAATTTACAATTTACAGAAGCCAATTAACCTACACAAACCTGCACGTCTTTGGAATGTGGGAAGAAACCGGAGAAAACTCACGCAGTCACAATGAGAGCGTGCAAACTCCGCACAGACAGCACCCGAGGTCAGGATCGAAGCCGAGTCTCAAGCGCTGCAAGGCAGCAGCTCTAACGCTGCCCCACTGTGCCGCCCAGTGCACATTGCTCATGTTGCATTAACACTGAGCTTTGACTAGTTGAATAATTTGATGTCTTTTAAACACTTATGATTTTCAGAAAATGGAGAAATAAGCAGCGATGAGGAAACCTCTGAGTGTAGCATCGGGCTGGACAGTAGGTGAGTAGGTGGTAAATATGTTGGACGTACACTGATTTCTGTATTGGTGCAGATATAGATAATCAACGTGATCATAGGGGTAATGCAATAATATTGTATCACCAGACCCAATAGAATTGTTCAGTAAAAAATATATATTTAGCTCTCCCAAATGAATTGATTAAGAAAGGACACAAAATGCTGGGGTAACTCAGCGGGTCCGGCAGCATCTCTGGAGAAAAAAGAATAGGTGGTGTTTCGGGTTGAGAACCCTTCTTCAGACTTCACACTATTCTGGCAGTGTGAAGTGTAAATGGAGTTTAGTTTTGAATTACAACATGGAAACAGGCCCTTCGGCTCACCGAGTCCACGCCGACCATCGATCGTATTAATTCTATGTTATCACACTTTCCAATCCACTCCTTACAAACTAGCAACAATTTACAAAGGCCAATTAAATAGAAACCCGCACGTCTTTGGGATGTGGGAGGAAACTGGAGCACCCGGAGGAGACCCACGTGGTCATAGAGAGAACATGCAAACTCCACAATGACAGCACCCGAGGTCAGAATCAAACCCTTGTCTCTGGTGCTGTGAGGCAACAGCTCCACCTGCTGCACCACTGCCTCCCTTTGTCTTTGATCATAGCATGCTTTAGGAGATGTGCAGGGCAAGATTTAAAAGATTGCCTTCAAGTAAACAATTAAAAAAAAGTAAAATTAGATTAATTGTATAAAATTAGCCTTTCTTTGTGAATTAAGTTAAGTCTATACATTGAGAAATTTATTTCAAGAACATTTATGTTTTCTCTTTCCAGTTCAATTTCAAGTTCTCACCCGAAGCATTCACTGAGTCAAGGAGATTTCAGGATACAGGTAAAACTATTATTTTATTCTAGAAATGGCTACGCCTGTGCACTGAGTTTTCTGAGAGGGAATCACGATGACATTTTATATAACACTCTGTTACTCTTTTAGCAAGAACAGAAGTTATGATGGAATTAATGTTAATAGAGGTTTCTCATTGTAAATATAGAGATGATTTACAGATAATCCTCATTATAACAGCATGGAGGGGAGGTGGGTGGAGGGGGGAAATTATTGCTGCTTGTCCATTACAACCAAGTAATGGATGTTAGCTCATATCATTTATATCTATAGCGGTATATGAAAGATAAAATAGATACTGAAAGCATGATAATAAAGCCGACCTTGCAGCACTTCACACATTGCATCATGGATTGCATTGTGTTTGGAAAGAGGTTCATATAAACAGTTTAGTTTAGTTTAATGTCACATGTACTGAGGTACAGTGACAGGCTTTTTTTGTTGAGCACCCGGAGAAAAGCCACGCGGTCACAAGAACGTACTAACTGTAGACAGCGCCCGTAATCAGGATCGAACCCTGGTCTATGCCGCTACAAGGCGGCAACTCTGCCACTGTGCCACCCTATTGTGTTTTAAGTATTTTTATCTTTGACCTGCAGACTGAGCAAAGAACGGAGCTACATTATCAGGAAGGTTATGGCTCAGCTCTGGACATGTCTACCCCAGGGCTATTTAGAGCAGCTGACGGGAAAGAAAATGGCATCAAGACTGTTGACATCCTCACACGGAGCCCAAAGGATAAAGAGTCCATCGTTTTTCAACCCAGGTCCGGAAACACTTTGTGAGTCAACGTACTAATCTAACCTTGCAGTGGAAATAAGGAACTGCAGATACTGGTTAATGCACAAAAGAACACAAAGTGCTGGAGCAACTCAGCAGGTCAGGCAGCATCTCTGGACACACTTTATCCTGCCTCTTCCCTTTTCCAGCTTTCATTTCTTCACTCTCCTACAATCAGTCTGAAGAAGGGTCTCGACCCAAAACGTCACCAATCCATGTTCTCCAGAAATGCTGCCCGACCCTCTTAGTTACTCCAGCACCTTGTATCTTTTTTGCTGAATCTGCATCTGCAGTTCCTTATGCCACTAGTGTAGACGGGGCATGTTGGTCGGTATGGGTAAGTTGGGCCAAAGGGCCTGGTTCCACACTGTACCACTCTATGACTCTCTGAAATAGACATACCTGTTTCAATTATTATCAATCCTATTTCCTATTTCATGGCATTTCACTTGTTATGAACTTCCATCTATAAAGTTGTATATCAAATGTCCATTGATCACCTTCTAATCATCTTGCTTCCTTCCACAGTCCCAGGCAGTCTACTAAGAAACTGCAGGATACGTCACCACTCTCAAGGAGAAAATCCTACGATAAAGTACAGATCTTAACTGACAAATCCAGGTTAATATTTAGGAAACCAAAATATAAATTAATGATAAGAGTGGTTTTATTTGAGGTAAAGGGACCATTGGTTTCACTAAAAATGTGCAATAAAAGATCGCACTTCTTATGCAAGTATAGGTAGAGGAGAAGCACTTCAATTACTGATGCTAAGGGCGCCATGTAACGTGCAAGATGAGCTTAAAATAAAATTGCATATTTGTGCCACATTGTGTAACTAACATCTACTGCTACATAGTAGGGCAGCACAGTGGTGTAGCAGTAAAGTTGCAGCCTTATTTAAAATCATTAAGTAATTTAACAGCGCCAGAGACCCAAGTTCAATCCTGACTAGGGGGGTTTTGTGTACGGAGTTTGCACATTCTCCCTGAGACTGCGTGGGTTTTCTCCAGGTGTTCTGGTTTCCTCTCGCACACCAAAGACGTGCAGGTTTGTTGGATAATTGACCTCTGTAAATTGTCCCTAGTGTATAGGATAGAACTAGTGTGAATGGGGGATTGCTAGTCGGTGCGGACTCAATGAGCCTCTAAAACTAAAACTTAAAACATTGCAGTGAATATTGACAAATTTGTAGAAAACAATTACTACTGTATATCAATTGTAGTAATCTGCAGAAGTCAATAGGTATGCAATGCACCATAGGATGAAACCCAAATAAAAATGATGGTGACTGAGGTAAAATACTCTACCGACGTAACATAACGGCATCATTTACATGTTTTTAAGAGTATATTTATTGGAGAAATATGGGCTGCAACAGATATGCAAGGAAAAGGAAGGTGTGAATCATGTACATGCAGATGAGATTAGTTTAAATTGGCATTATGTTAGACACAGTTAGTGTGGGCCAATGGTCCAGTTCCTGTGCTGTGTTGTTTACTTTATGTTAAATTACTTTATGATTTAAAATAGTTGCCGCACAGAATTAAACAGTTATGTTTTGAGTTTTCACATTAGCAGTTACACTAAAACCAGCAATAAAGATCAAATCCTTTCACAACAGTACTCTAAACTTAGTTCAGTTTAAAAGTAAACTAAACATTGTGTAGGAAGGAACTGCAGATGCTGGTTTACACCGAAGATAGGCACAAAATGCTGGAGTAACTCAGTGGGGTCAGGCGGCATCTCTGGAGAAAAGAAATAGCTGAGGTTTCGGGTTGAGACCCATCTTCAGACTGAGAGTCAGGAGAGGGAAAATCGAGAGGCATGAAAAGGTACAGAACAAACCCCTTTGGGGGATTGGAAAACATTGGGAAACTATACATTCCCAAGTTTAGACTAATGTTGTGAAAGGATTTGAGCTTTATTTCTGGTTTTAGACAGCCTCTCAAAACTTTGGAAGTCAGATGGTTGGAGAATCGGATCACATTATGACTCCCAGGGGTTGAATTAACTACAGCCCGTTTCACACCAATTACCCTGTCTCACAATATATTATTGTGTCAAAAACACTTTAATCATTTTTAGTAGACCCTGAGATCTTATGTCACTAATAAAAATACTAACCTTTGTTTTACTTCAGTAAATCTTCATGACATTAACTCACCATTTCACATGCTGCATTGGAATCATGTAGCTTGCAGGGTGAACTAAAAAAAATGGTGTCAGCAATGCAGAGAGGATGCCAAAATTGTACTAAACAATGACTATTTTGATTAATAAATTGATGAATGATACAACATGGGAACATTTCCTTCGGTCCACCGAGTCCGCACCAATCATCGATCACCCGTTCACACTAATTCTATTTGATCTTGTGTCTGGTAGCTATCTACAGTAACCATATATTTGTACATTGGAAATTCAGCTTATTTATTATAGTCAGCAATTAATTAAATTGTTGTAAAATTGAGGTCTTGATGTTTTCAAGAAAGAGTTAGATTTAGCTCTTAGGGCTAAAGGAATCAAGGGATAATGGGAAAAAGCAGGAACGGGGTTCTGATTTTAGATGATCGACCATGATCATATTGAATGGCGGTGCTGGCTTGAAGGGCCAAATGGTCTACTCCCCTTTTTTCTATGTTTCTATCCCACTTTCTCATCCACTCCCTGCACACTATGATTCACCTTTACAATTAACCTACAAATCTGCAAGTCTTTGGAATGTGGGAGGAAACCAGAGTACCTGGAGAAAACTTGTTTAAGATCAAAGGGAGAACATGCAAACTCCACAGAGACAACGCCCATGGTCAGGATCAAACCCGGGTCTCTGATGCTGTGAGGCAGCAGCTTCACCTGCTACGCTACTGTGGTGCCCCTCATATTAATTGTAGTCATTTGCAAAAGTCAATTGGCATGTTAGTTTTATGGAAGAAAACAGCTTAAAGCGTATGAATAGTTGTATACTTTTTTAAACATTTAAATTATGTCTATAAGTCATGATGTGTATATTACATTAGTAACCATCATTCTTATTCGATATGCATCTCTTGGTGCTTTGCCGTCCACTGTTTGAGATTGGTTGACAGATCGAGTAATTTTTTTTTTGTTATCTTGTGCGATTATTAAACGTAAATGTGTTAAAAATTAATTATTGCATTATGGTGCAGTCACAATGAAGATTCAATTTGCCCATTGACCCATCATAACTGCAGTAATAAACCCACAGAATTCATGGTCATGAATTGGTCATTCACGCCATTGGAGATCTTTTGTAAGTTGTTTGACAAGCACAGTGAAGGCACGATGGCGCAGCAGTAGAGTTGCTGCCTCGTCGCGCTAGAGACCCGGGTTCAATCCTGTCTATGGGTGCTGTACAGAGTTTGTACGTTCTACCTGTGATAAAGTGGGTTTTCTCCGGGTGCTCCCGTTTCCTCCCACACTCCAAAGACATACCGATTTGTAGGTTAATTGGCCCTCTAAACTAAATTGTGCCTAGTATGTAGGATAATGTTAGTGCACGGGTGATCCCTGGTCAGCGCAGACTCGGTGGGCAAAAGGGCCTGTTTCCGCGCTGTATCTCTTAATCACCAAAGCAATAATTTGCTACAAAAAAAATGAGACATTGGGGATTTTCATTGTACCTTGATGCCAGGTGATGATGTTTAGCAGGTTCAAGCCCGTGTCTTCACTCCAGTTGTGATGTTCACAGACTAAGCACCATCTGCTGTGTAAATGCATCGTAAAAACACGCGCCAGGGATCGTTCTGAATAATAGTCTGGTGTAGGAGTTCATGTTCAGCAATTATCTGAGCCGTTAGGTGTTATGCCTTTACACTGGTCTGTCTGTTGTCATGGGAAATCATAACACATAATTCAATGGTTCAACGGTGCTTTATTCTCACATGTGCAAACACACAGTGAAATTCTTTTCTCACATACAGTTCAGTAAAGTATTGCCGTACCTAAGCACAATTCCCGATTGGAAAAGTGTACCTAATAGTCCACATGCATATGGGCGGCACGGTGGCGCAGCGGTAGAGCTGCCTTACGGTGCCAGAGTCCACGGTACTATCTGTACGGAGTTTGTACGTTCTCTCTGTGACCTGCTTGGGTTTTCCCTGGGAGCTCCGGTTTCCTCCCACACTCCAAAGGCGTAGAGATTTGTAGGTTAATTGGCTTGGTAACATTTGTAAATTGTCCCTAGTGCATGTAGGATAGTGTTAATGTGCAAGGATCACTGGTGGGTGTAGACTCGGTGGGCCAAAGGGCCCGTTTCTGCACTGTATCTCTAAACTAAACTAGACTGTATGTTAAGTAATTTGGGTTATACTCTGTTGTTTCTGCAGATCTGAATGGAGAGTTTCTGAAATGAATCTAACGCCTCCGTCCTCCCCACCCACCCGAGCTCGTAACGACAGGAACGTGTTCTCACGACTCAGCAATACCCAGCTTCAAACATTCCCTGCACACGACAAGTAAGTGCGTTGCACAATGAGTTTATGCTGGTCGCAATTTGTTGAATTAAAGTAATAGTCATCAAGCAGGGAAACAGGTCCTTCGGCCCAACTTTTCTAAACTGACCGAGATGCCCCCTCTACGCTAGTCCCACCTGCTCACGTTCAGCCCTCGTGCACTAACATTATCCTGCACACTAGGGACAATTTACAATTTATACTGAACCCAATGAACCTACAAACCTGTATATCATTGGAGTGAGGGAGGAAACCGGAGCACCCGGAGAAAACCCACGTGGTCACAGGGAGAACATACAAACTCCATACACACAGCACCCGTAGTCAGGATTGAACCTAGATCTCTGGAGTTGTCAGGCACAACTCTACCACTGTGCCGCCAAATTCCCATCCATTTATCTGTCCAAATTATTTGAAAATGTCATTATTTTTAAATTTAATAACCTAATCCCGAAAGTGACCTTGCCTGTTTTATTATTCATGGATTGATTTAGTTGTAGAGGAAAAATGTTGTAACATTTCAGTGTCACAACATGAGGGTGAATTATGAATCCAGGCATTTTAATTGAGAAATAAATAATGCATTTTAATCATATAAATATCTATACGATGTTTCAATAATAATACTAAAATGCATATTGTTCTCAACAGACAATGCATTTGGTTTGTAAAGGTAAAACAAATTATTGCTGAAAACTTATTGCTGAGAACAATTTTATTCCTGGAGTTTTATTGTTGTTAGAATATTGTCTGATTTGATTTAATTGCAGCATTAATTACTTCAACCGTATGGTGAGATGGAGTTTCAAATTTTTTTTGGATAAAATCCAAAATCTTATTACATTTAAAATTTTGACCATAGCTCCATTTAAATCCTACTCATGATTATTGTTACCTTAGTGTGAGTTGTTAAAACACTCGACTGCATGTTACTAACTTTAAACAAACGACATCAAACACCTTCTTTTCCAACATATTATGTTGCAGTCTCGGGATTACTATAATTAATACTAATGAAGATTCATTAGACATTTAGAATTTTTTTAGAGATCCAGCGTGGAAACAGACCCATCAGCCCACAGAGTCCAGGCTGATCAGCAATTACCCCGTATACTAGCACTATAATACACACTAAGGACAATTTACAGAAGTCAATCAACCTATAAACATGAACTTTGCAGTGTGGGAGGAAACCGGAGCACCCGGAGAAAACCCACATGGTCATAGGGAGAACGTACAAACTTCACACCAACAGCCCCCGAGGTCAGGATCGAACCCGGGTCTCTGGCGCAGTAAGGCAGCGACTCTTCCTGCTGTGCCACTGTGCACCCAGATCCGTTGATCATTTACAGTGTTTTCTGTTCTCAGTCGTGATTTATATCCCTAGCCTTCTGGACTTAAATTATATAATTTCAATATGGTAAAAATAAAAACACATCTTTCCATATCAGAGGATATTTTGATCAAGATAATAGATTGCCAATTTTAAATAAGTACATTTTTGGTAGCGGGCTCTAATTAAAGTGAACCAGGAGTATATATTCCCGCCACCCGCACATAAGGGTTTCGTCCTGTGTGCTGACCTTAGTTTTATATCCATGCCAACTGAAACTTCAGCTGTTTATTGAAATGTTCCATAACTAAATCAGATCAAGAACAAATGAACCTAAAATCATGCTCATGTTTCCTCATTCAAACCCGTTTTATTTTAATTGTCTTTAGAAAATAATTTAACCAAAAATGAAATCCCGATTAAATTTTTTGTGACCACAGCTGTCAATGCTTGTACTTTAATTTAGTTTGGTTTAATTTAGATACAGCGTGGAAAGAGGCCCTTCAGGCCACACCGACCAGTGATCATCCCGTATACTAGCACTATCCTACACATTAGGGTCAATTTTACCAAAGTCAATTAACCTACAAACCTGAGATAGACACAAAAAGCTGGGGTATCTCGAGAAAAGGTATGTGTAATGTTTTGGGTCGAGACCCTTCTTCAGAGGAAGGGTCTCGACCCAAAACGTTACCTATTCCTTTTCTCCAGAGATGCTGCCTGACCTGCTAAGTTACTCCAGCTTTTTGTGTCTATCTTCAGTGTAAACCAGCATCTGCAGTTCCTTCATACACAACGTACAAACCCATATCTGTTTGGAATGTGGAAGGAAACCGGAGTACCTGGAGAAAACCCACAGGAAAAAGTACAAACTCCATACAGAGAGCACCCATAGTCAGGATCGAACCCAGGTCTCTGACGCTGTGAGACATCAACTCTACCGCTGCGCCATCGTGCTTCACCCAGGTCTTATTTCAGTAGATCCTTCCAGGGAGTATAATGGAAGGAAGGCTGGCACTGCCTTGTGTTTGTCTCTCCAAAACCAAGTTTTCTGACAATGTTGCAATCTAATTATGGAGTAGATGCATACCATTTGTGTTCCTTGTTTACGTTCTGTTCCAATAACATTAATTTTGTCACTCTTCGTTCTTTTTTTGTTCCCACTATCTTGGCTTTGTGTGTACTTGTCTCGGTCACCGTGCTTTCAGTAGGTATGCCAAGTAACATTGTATTTAAATATTCCAATATGTCATCCATTTGGTACCTTTTTCTTTGCATAAATGTGACTCTTTTATGTAAGAGTTATCTGTACAGTACAAATTATTTGCCTCCTGAACACGTATTAAGAGTAGGACAAACAATTAAGTAAAAATATCTAGAGATTTTGTTTTGGTACATTCTGAGTAATAAAGTTGCAGACTAATGCAGTCACAGGAAGAACATACAAACTCCACAGATAGACAATGTTTTGGATCAGGATCCCTGCTCAGGCCGAAGAAAGGTCCCGGCCCAAAAGGTCACCTGTCCATGTCCTCCAGAGATGCTGCCTGACCCGCTGAGTTACTCCTGCACTTTGTGTCCTTTTTAGTAAACAAGCATCTGCAGTTCCTTGTGTCTCCATTAGTGCTGACTGATTCTCAATGAAGTTAGGAAATAAACTGGAATCATAGAGTGATACGGTGTAGAAACAGGCCCTTCGGCCCAATTTGCCCACACCAGTCAACATGCTTCAGCTACACTTGTCCCACCTGCCAGCAGGCCAGCACCTGCCTTCGATTCCTGAATTGAGCAGATGCAGAGTGAATTGTTCTGACGGGTACTTTGTTGAGGTTTGTCAGGACGAGATGGATTTATGGTTGGGCAAGAACCACTCACAGGCACAAGATACACAATAAGCTTTCTCATGCCAGCCAACTCAGCAGAATTTAATATGCTAATGATTTTAGCTCATTACTCAGCTATCAATCTGTTTTTCTTTAAAACTATTTTAACTTGATCTACAACATCACAACTTGTTAATCTAGTTGTGCACGGCTCATTTGGAGAACAGGTAGTTAGAACATAGAACAGTGCAGCATAAGAACAGGCCCTTCAGTCCATAATGTATGTGCTGAGCATGATATCAAAACCACATCTTGTCTGCCTGAACATAACCCCTCCATCCAAAGTTGTGTAAGAACACAGAATCAAAGGGATACTGCTTCTTCTTGCGTATGGCGTGCATAGCCTAACGTTGTAGGACAACTTGTTCTATTTGTTCTTACTTGATTGTGCACACCGGGTTGATTGCATTCGTCGAAACAGGGCGGACCACATGAAGGTTGCAATCTCCCACCCCAAAGGGATACTGCGATAGAACATAAAACAGTACAGCACAGAAACAGGCCCTACAGCCCATAATGTCCAAGCTGAACATGATGGCAAGATAAACTACAGTCCTCTGCCTGCACATGATCCACATTCCTCTATTCCCTGCATATCCATGCGCCTATCCAAAAGTCTCAAACACCACTATTGAATCTGCCTCTACCGCTATCTCCAGGCCCCCAGTGAAAAAATAAAACATTCTCCTTTAAACTTTGCCCCTCTCACCTTAAAGCTATGCCCTCTAGTATTTGTTTTTCCAAAGATCAACACAAAATGCAGGAGTAACTCAGCAGGTCAGACAGCATCTCTGGAGAAAATGAATAAGTGACACTTATTCAGAATTACATTTTTCAGGAAAAAATTAAGTTTTTCAAAACTGGGGAAATGGATCTGACTGTCTTCCCTATCTACGCCTCTCATAATTGTATGTACTTCCATCAGATCTCCGCGCAACTTCCGGCGATTCTGATTACAATTCTGATTACAATTCAGAGGAAAGATGAATTAGATATAATTTGAAGGTGTTTGCAGGCTGATTAATGACAATGCCGTCTCATTATCAGAGCTGCCTTCCTGACCAACATATTCCACATGAACACTTTCTAAATATCAATCGTTAAAATTAAGAATACATTGTCATTGGTAAATTAATGTCACTTTTAGAAATCCATTCTATTTCTAGAGTAAAGCAATAACTGATTGATTTGAATTAAACTCATTGCACATTTTTGTAACCAATAAAGATTTTTCATTAATCTTTTAGTTTAGTTTAGAGGTGCAGAGTGGAAACAGGCCCTTCGGCCCGCTGAGATCACGCCGTACACTTGCTCTATTCTAGATACTGTGCTCATTATTTGGCATGAACAAGATGGGCGGAAGGGTCTTTTTCTGTGCTTAGTTTAGAGAAACAGCGTGGCAACAGACCCTTGGACCCACCAAGCCCGCACCGACCAACGATCACCCATGCATTGGTTTTATCCGACACACTAGGGACAATTTACAGAGCCCATTTAACCTACAAACACCTGGAGAAAACTCACACAGTCACAGGGATACAACATACAAACTCCATCCAGACAGCACCTGTAATCAGGACTGAACCCGGGTCTCTGGCGCTGGAAAGCAGCTACTCTACCGCTGATCCATTGTGCCACCCTGAATACTGCAAACATGATTAAACCTCTAATTTAATTTTCCAGTTGTAATCATCTTTTGGTATCATCAGTCCTGTCCAGGAGGTGATATAATTGATAAATCTGAAGGAAAAGATCACAGACGAGAACTGTTAAGCACTCTATTTTTGAGGCGCTCAGTACTGTATAACTTGGCCTGCCTCCTCTTGTTCTTGCTTGTTATTCTATTCAACAGTCCGACATGCTAAATCTCTCTCGCCTTTTGTCCCCATAACCCTGCTGCTGTTTTGTTTGTAGGTCTGATGACAGTGACTCCTCTCTCTCGGAGGTTCCCAGGTACCGGTTTCTTTTGTCACTTCTTGCACTGTGCAAGTCTCTGCTTCTGGTCTGACTGGGTGGTGCAGCTGACCGCTTTGCTGTTTGCATGTTACTGTGCGCGTGTATATGTGTGTGTGTGTGTATCTCTTATGTCCGCCCCAGCACTGCATCTTGTACCAAAAGCAAGCACAGTTCCTTGTGTTAGTTGGTTGGTTGTTGGCTAGTTTTTATTTTTAACGGAGCACTTTAATGTAAGGACAGTTTCATTTCTAAGTCTGTTTTTCTTTGGATTGGGCTGATTTGCATGCACCTTTAATTTACCTTCGGTGGAAATCTGCATATCATTTACATGTACAGATAGTCAAACTAATAGTTATATTTTATGCCAAATCACCTGGTGTTGGTAAATTCTCTTTGGGGTGATTTGTGTGAATAAGTGTTGGATTTCCGGGAAAAGGGTTGAATGACTATATAATGAACAAAGCTTTCGGTTCATGCATCAGGTGACTGGCGACAATTTCGAACTCAGATTGGAGGTAAGGATTTAATCGATGGCGTTGCAGTTCTTAATAAATGTTACATACCTACAACTGATGAAGACTGCAGGATAAGAGAGGAAAACAATAGCATATGACCACGCTGCTATACGGTGCCAGGCATAAATTTGAGCGAGTATTCCAAAATTAGATGTGCGTAAATTAAACTCCGGTCGTAATTAGACATGCGTGTTACACTAAAAACATGTAAATCATGCACATGTGAAGGGCAAGGTGCCTGTATAACTTATTACAGTTTAGATTATTAGTGTCACTTGCATTTAAATATGCAAACAAAAGGTTTATTCACAATGCTATCCAATTGAATTGGATAACAATATACACAAATACAATCAACCCAAACACATGCAACTGGTGGAGCGAAGAGAAAAATACCAGAGTATAGAATGTAGATTATCAGCCTTGTAGCAAATCAATTCAGGAGAAAAAGTCCAATGTCCACATTGAAGTAGGTTGGTGAATCGGGACAGGACCCATAGTCTAGAGAAGGACCATTCAGAGGCCTAGAAACCAACCTAACCCCGATGTCCTCCAGGTTTTGTTGCACCGATAATGCAGCGCTCTGATTACACTGACATTTTTGTCTGTTATTGTGGTGCAGGCATTGGGATTTCAGGTGTGGAGATTGTAGAGAGTGGTGTAAACCTTCAAGAGTCCTTATGGTGCTTTTCAAACACATAACTCTCCGTGTAAAATGCGGGGTGTCTGCATTAGTGTCATATATGCATCCAACAAAAGTTGATCTTCCTCAGTGACATCCTGCCATTGAATCTCAGTGAATGCTATTAGTGGCACAAGACTGGTTTTAGTGTTTTTAGTTTTAGAGACACAGCGTGGAAACATGCCCTATGGCCACCGAGTCCTTGCTGACCAGCGATTACTCGTATAGTTCTATATTACACATTAGGGACAATTTGCAGAAGCCAATTAACTTACAAACCTGGACGTCTTTGAAGTGTGGGAGGAAACCGGAGCACCCGGAAAAAACCCACGCAGTCAACGGAAGGACATACAAACAAATTCTGTACAGCCAGCACCCGTAGTCAGAATGGAACCCAGATCTCTGGATCTGTAAGGCAGCGACTCTACCGCTGTGCCAGTGTGTCATTCGTTTGGCTATCATACTGTAACATCAATACGTATCAATTATATTGCATGCAAGTTGTTAGGTGTTGCATGAATTTTATCATTTGGCAAAAATGTTTGCTTTGTAGAAAATGTAATATTTTATTTTACAATAATGTATTAATACAAGCTCATTCAATTGTCTCGTAACTAGTGTATGGAAATGGATAATCATTTACTCTCGATAAATTATCTGCATTTTGTGCTGATTTTCACTGAACGTTGTAAGTGGCTAAACAGGACATTTGGAAGAATATTGAGGTGTTTGCATAAGTGATCAGCCTTCATGTGGGAAAATGGAAGTAGCGTCAAAGGCAAAAGGAAATAAAGTGTTGGAGTAACTCAACGGTTCAGGCAGCATCAGTGGAGAACTTGGGTAGGTGACATTTTGGGTCGGGATACTTCTTTATACTGTGTGATCTCCATTGGTGGAGTCAGAAGGATCTCAATCTGAAATTTCACCATTCCATGTTCTCCGGAGATGCTACCTGACCTGCAGAATCAGCAATTTGTGCCCTTTTGTGTAAACCAGCATCTGCAGTTCTTTATTTTTAACATTAAAAGGCACTCTGATATTCAGTACAATCCATTTCTAAATACATCAGTCACGGCCATGAGAAGAAGACACAAGTTGAAAGTATTTACTTGTGGTCTGTTTTTTCTTCAGGGGCGTTATTAATCCGGTCGGTGGAACCAAGGGTGGCAGGACTGCGCCGCTCCAGTGCATTTCAGTTGCTGAAGGACATTCTAAACCTGTGCTGTGTCTTGATGCAACCAATGACCTGCTGTTCACCGGTTCAAAAGGTAATAAGTTCATAAGGTGCGAAATTAGGCCGTTCGTTTAGTTTAGAGATACAGCGCGGAAATAGGCCCTTCGGCTCACCGAGTCGCCGCCATACACTAGCACTATCCTACACACTAGGGATAACTTACAATCTTTACCGAAGCTCAGTAGCCTACAACCCTGTACTTCTTTGGAGTGTGGGAGGAAACCGGAGCACCCGGTGAAAAGCCATGCGGTCACGGGGAAGACGTACAAACTCCACAATCACAGCATCCATAGATCGAACCCGAGTTTCTGGTGGTGTGAGGCAGCATCTCTACCGCTGCGCCACCATGCTTTTCCAACTCCGCCATTCAATCATGGCTGATCTTTCTTTCCCTCTCAACCCCATTCTCCTGCCTTCTCCCCGTAACCTTTGACGCCCTTACTAATCGAGAACCTGTCAAACATCGCTATAAAAATACCCATTGACTTGGCCTCCACAGCAATGAATTCCACAGATCCACCACCCCCCAGCTAAAGAAATTCCTCCTCATGGAGGGAGGAGAAGGCAGCCACTGAGATTAAAGGGCCGTGGGGAAAATGCAGGAAAGGGGTACTGAGTTTGGATGATCAGCCATGATCATATTGAATGGATCGAAGGACCAAATGGCCTACTCCTGCACCTATTTTCTATGTTTCTAAAGCAGATACAAAGTGCCCCCCTTATACAACAAACAAACAAACAAATCTTCATAATTCCATGTACACACCGTTTTGTCAATCTCAGCCTAGCTGTCCATGAAACAGCAAAGTAACATTAAACAAAAAAGATAATGCGCTTGCCTCACAGTTGGTTAACAGTGTGATTTTAACACACTTCTTGACACATGACATCTGCTATGAAAGTGTAGAAAGTGATAAACAGAGACGGTGGTGCAGCTGCCTCACAGCGCCAAAGACCCAGGTTTGATCCTGACCTCGGTTGCTGTCTGTACGGAGTTTACACGTTCTCCCTGTGGGAGGAAACCGGAGCACTGGGTTTCCACCCAGTGCTCCGGTTTCCTCCCACATCCCAAACACGTGGGGGCTTGTAGGTTAATTGGCTTCAGTAAATTGTCCCTAGTATATAGGATGCGAAAGTGGGATACTATAGAACTAGTGTACAGGTGATCGATGGCTGGCGTGGGCCGAAGGGCCCGTTTCCACGCTGTATCTCCAAACTAAATTAGAGGACACAGCTTTAAAATGAAAGGGGCAAAGTTTAAAGCAGATGTGCAGGGCAAGTAATTTTTACAGAGAGTGGTGGGTGCCTGGAACTCGCTGCCAGGGGTGGTGGTGGAGGCAGATAAAATAGTGGTGTTTAAATAGGTACTTGGATATGCAGGGAGTGGAAGGATGGGCAAACAGAGGAGACTCACTTGGCATCATGTTCAGCACAGACATGGTGGGCCGAAGGGCCTTTCCTGTGCAATACTATTCTGTGTTACCATGCTGCTAGTCACGTCACACCAACAGTGCATCAGAGTAATAACTGTGAAGGTTTAGATAATATATTTCTGGGGTTTTTGTAGCTTCCAATTATGACATTGAAAAAAAATAATTCTTCGCACCATTTGCAATGTGCTATTAAACATAAGTAATGATTAAATCAAAGAACAGCATGATTTTAAAATAATTGCTGTAATCAGTGAAAAACAGGCATTTTGTATAAATCATCCCCATTGTGATGTTCAGTGGCCTGTTATACGATCAATGGCACAGTCTGTTTATGAGAGTGAAATGGAGGATGCGATCAACAAAATATCTGTGTTCAAATTCTGGGTGGCACAGTGGCAGAGTTGTTGCCTTACAGCGCCAGAGACTATGGTTGCTGTCTACGAAGTTTGTATGTTCTCCTTTTGGCCAAGCGGGGTTTCTCCGGGAGCTCCAGCAGTTTCCTTCCATACTCCAAAGATGTACAGGTTTGTAGGTTCATAGGCATCTGTAAATTGTAAATTGTCCCTAGTGTGTAGGATAGTGCTAGGGTACGGGGAGATCGCTGGTCAGCGAGGATTCATCAGGCCAAAGGACCTGTTTCCGTGCTGTTTTCCGGTTATGTTTTCAGACTTTATAATAGAGATCAAATTTAGTTTAGAGATGCTGAGTGGAAACAGGCCCTTTGGCCCACCGGGTCCATGCTAACTATCCATCACCCGTTCACACTAGTTGTATGGTGTCCAACTTTCTCATCCACTCCCTACGCACTAGAGGCAATATGCAGAGGCCAAATAACCTACAGACCCACACATCTTTGGAATGTGGGAGGAAACCAGAGCATGTGGAGGAATCCCAGGCTGTCACAGTGAGAACGCAAGCAAACAGTACTCGAGGTCAGGATCAAACCCAGGTCTCTGGCGCTGTAAGGCAGTGGCTCAATCAGTTTCACCACTATGCCCTTCATATTGTTTAAATTTGCTTTGAATCTTGTTGAATAATGAAAGATATCCTGCTTCTTGATTTCTGAGTTTCCTGTGGTTTTGTGCTCTGTACCTGCCTTAGATCGGACCTGCAAAGTGTGGAATCTGGCCACGGGACAGGAAATCAGTACCCTGAAAGGACATCCGAACAATGTGGTCTCGGTCAAATACTGCGGTTACTCCAGCCTTGTGTTCACTGTGTCTACATCGTACATCAAAGTCTGGGATATCCGAGACACTCCTAAATGCATCAAGACACTAACGTAAGAGTTTTCTCCATCTTAACGTCTTAAAGGACACCATTTGCTGCAGTGTCTGAGCAATTTTGGGCCCTATCTGAGGATGTGCTGGCCGTAAGAGGCCAAGGCATTGGGTATTTTTAATGCGGAGATTGATAGTTCTTGATTAGTATGGGCGTCCAAGGTTACGGAGAGAAGGCAGAAGAATGAAGTTGGGAGGGAAAGATGGGACCTGCATGATTGAATGGTGGAGTAGACTCGATGAGCTAAATGGCCCAATTCTGCTGGTATGGTCGTATGCTCTTGGATGTTGCTAAAGCTTTAGGTTCATCAGTAAAATTATAAGAAAGATGATACAAGGTTAATTTATTCAGATCAACCAGTCTTTTTACATTCCACAAAATGATGGGCTGTCTTCTGAGTGATTGTTTTCGTATTCCAAAGTTCAATTACCTGTACTATGTTGGTATCTGTCCACCTGTGAGAGATGATGGTGCGGCTTTGACGATGTCTTGTTTGGAGAAGGGAATGTTTCATTTGTGGTTACATTTCCTGCTGTGGATATTACCATACGCTAAACCTGTGTACCTGTGCTGAGGAATATTCGATATAAAACAGCTTAATTTTGCAAGTAATATTTCTAGATCCAAGCAGCTTAATGAACATTTCTGCAGAAAAGTAACTTTTAGTGTGAAGACCTTGCTCGATGACTTTCAATGATGTAGAAGCAGATAAAATTGAGACATTCAGACTGATATATGGATTGGAAGGGTTTAGAGGGCTATGGGCCAATGCAGGCAGGTGGGACTAGACTAATCTGTCAACTTGGACAGGGTGGGTCGAGGGGTTTGTTTCCAATGCTGTGCATCTGTATGGCTCTAAGATCAGAAGCTCATGGAATTATTTCACAACATCTGGAACTTGTGCAGGTGTGATATTCTGCAGGTAGCAAGTAACCTCTTGAAATCCCTGAGGCTGAATAGAATGAAATCCAGGTAATGTCATGTAGTCAACCGGCTCAGAAACAGGCCCAACATCCCAATTCGCCCATGCTGATCAAGCCGCCCCATCTATGCTAGTCCAATTTCCCCCCGTTTGGCCCATATCACTCTAAACCTTTCCTATCAGTGTACCAGTCCAAGTGTTCTTTAAATGCTGTATAATACCTGCCTCAACTACCTCCTCTGGCAGCTCGTTCCATATACCCACCATTCTTTGAGAGAAAAAGGTGCCCCTCAGGTTCCCAGTAAATATTCCCCTCGTCACCTTAAACCTGTATCCTCTGGTTCTGGATTTACCTTCCCTGTGAAAAAGACTCTGTGCATTCACCCTATCTATTCCCCTCGTGAGTTTATACACCTCTATAAGATCACCCCTCAGCCTCTTGTGCTCCAAGAAATAAAGCCCAAGCCTGCCCAACCTCTCCCTGTAGCTCATGCCCTCATGTCCAGGTAATGTGTTTGCAAATCTTCTCTGAACTAGTCAGGTCCTGAATTCTATTCGTCATCTTTCCTATATCAAGATGACCAAAACTGAACACAATACTCCAAATGTGGGCACTTTTAAGGAGAATCTTGAAGGTAGAGGGAAAGGTAGTGAGCTGAAGCTGTTTACAGAAGGAATTCCGGAGGTCAGGGGTTGGGTTTTGCCGCTTGCATTGGTGTGATTATAATTGGGCGTTTCGGCAACAGGGAGGGGTTGGATAGACTTGGATTGTTTTCTCTGGAACGCCAGAGGTTGAGGGGAGACTTGATAGGAGTTTATAAAGTTATGAGAGGCAGAGTTAGCGTGGATAATAAGAACCTTTTTTCCCCAGGATGGAAATGTCAAAGACTAGAAGGCATAGCTTTAAGGTGACAATGGCAACGTTTAAAGTTCAACTTGCATAGGACCAGTTGTATTTTTTAACACCAAGAGTAGTGAGTGCCTGGTAGACAGCCAGAAGCTTTTTCCCAGGATGGAAATGACTAACACTAGAGGGCTATAAGATGAGAGGGGGAAAGTTTAAAGGAGATGTGCGGGGCATTCTGCATTAACATTTGAAGACTACTAACTGTCAGTTTTTTCCTGTGATCAGATCCTCTGGTCAAGTAACTTCAGGTGATGCATGTACAGGAACAGTCAGTCGCACGGTGAGCATTGCACAAGGTGAACACCAGATCAACCAGATTGCGCTGAACCCCACAGGCACTCTCCTCTACGCTGCAACTGGTAACTGTGTTCGCATCTGGGACCTTAAGAAGTAAGGAACTTTCCCGGAACATACCTCATTATTTTTCCATAGTAAGGGGACAGAGTTTAATTGTCTGTCAGCGAATGTAATTATTTTAACAAATCTAAAAAACAAGTAACTGTGTTAGTTTTGTTTTGTTTATTGTCACGTTTACAGAGGCACAGTGAAAAGCTTTTGATGTATTGCAGTCAGTGAAAAGACTACACATGATTACAATTGAGCTGTCCACAGTGTACAGATACAGGATAACAGGAATGACATTTAGTGCTAGATAAAGTCCAATTAAAGATAGTCCAAAGGGACTCCAATGACGTAGATGGTAGATCAGGACCGCTCTCCAATTGTTGATAGGATGGTTCAGTTGCCTAATAAATATTAGTTCATAGTTTTTTAATATTTTGCAATATGTTATCAATTTAGTTTAGTTTAGAGGTACATACCTGCACGTCTATGAAATGTGGGAGGAAACCGGAGCTCCCGGAGAAAACCCACACGGTCACAAGGAGAACTCCGTACAAACTCCGTACAGAGAGCACCCGTTGTCAAGATTGAACCGGGGTCCCTGGCGTTGTAAGGCAGCAACTCTACCGCTGCGTATCTGTACTGGGCTATGTTTTACGATAGTTTATGCTGGACTCCAACTTTTGACTTCAGAAGTTGTTGCACTATCTCCCCGGCACATGAGTAGTGTCACGGCATCACCCCACTTGTTAGATGGGGTGGCAACAACAAAGAGTTTTTGAAACTCCAAAATATTCCCAGATTCAGGGACAGTTTCTTCCCAGCTGTTATCAGGCAACTGATCCGTCCTCTCGCCAACTAGGGAGTGGTCCTGACATCCCTTCTACCTCATTGGAGACCCTTGGACTTTACTGGACTTTATGTTACACTAAACGTTATTCCCTTTATCCTGTATCTGTGTACTCTGGACGGCTTGATTGTAACCATGTACAGTCTTTCCACTGAGTGGATAGCAGACAACAACAAAAGATTTGCACTGTACCTCAGTACATGTGACAATAAACTAAACTAAAATAAAAATGCAGCAATTTGCAAATCTTCTTTGACAGTACTTCAGAACTCTGCGGTTACTACCATTTAGGAAGACAGAGGCAACATGTGCATTGAAATACAATTACAACCAAATTCTTGTCCAAGTCTTGACAAGGGCACTATTCTTTCTGTGTTTCTTGGTCAAACCGATTCCTGCCGTAATATGACAGCCTCACAGTGCCTGCTGACCAGTAAAGAAATCTGCCCAGCACAATCTCACAGCCAAGTTAGGATGGATTCTAAGAATTAAATTATATAATGTAACGCTTTCAATGCATTTGATTTATTTCTACGAAAGGATATTGCACTTTGCCCTTGAAGTGGCGATTTAGATATTGGCGTTCTTTCAGAATGATGCCTCCTCAGGGTAGAAGGAGGTATTTGGTTCTTTGAAAACCTATTAAAGGACACACAGGGTTTACATGCAGTATATCAGAGACCTGGAAGACACAAGGAACTGCAGACTCTGGAATCTTGAACAAAACACAAAGTGCTGGAGGAACCGGCAGTTACAGAAGCCAACTATAAGCCGACAAACATGCACGTCTTTGAAATGTGGGAGGAATCTGACCTCCCGGAGAAAGCCCTTGGCTGGTCAGGTAGCATCAGTGGAGGGGATGGAAGAGTGACATTTTGGATCGGGACCCTTTCATCCACGGTTCTTCCTACAGCTGGTACTAATTTATCTCTCATTCGTTGTTATAGAATTCAACCTGTAGGAAAACTCATGGGTCACATTGGTCCTGTGATGTGCCTCACAGTGGAGAGAGCAGCGGCTAAACATGATTTGGTCATCACTGGCTCTAAAGACCATTATGTGAAGGTAAGGTTTTTCATGACCCAAAGCTCCACTCCCAGAACCACACTCTCTCCCTGCTCCCTGACGCAAACCTTCATGATATCTAAAACACAAAGTGCTGGAAGACCTTTATCATTCAGTCTGAAGAAGGGTTCCGAGCCGAAATGTCATCTGTTCCTTTTCTCCAGAGATGCTGCCTGACCCGCTGAGTTACTCTAACATTTTGTGTCTATCTGCTGGAGGAACTCAGAGGGTCAAGCAGCATCTGTGCAGGGAATAGAGAGACAACGTTTCAGGTCGGGACTCTTCTTTACACTCAGCCTTCACATGATCGGTATCATGCACTGCTCTGCTTACGGAAAAGATTAACAAGTGAGATTACATGAACATAGGAACTAGGAGGAGACTCCCCATATCCCCCTTTTTAGATTCATAAAATAGCATAGCACAGGAACAGGCCCTTCGGCCCACAATGCCCATACTGAACACGATGGTTAGACTAATCCCCTCTGCCTGCATGTGATCCACATCTCCCCCATTCCCTGCACATCCATGTGCCTATCTAAAAGCCTCTTAAAAGTCACCATCATATCTGCCTCCACCACTACCCCGGCAGTGTGTTCCAGGAACCCACCATTCGCTGTGTAAAAAACACATCTCCCCTCTCACCTTAAAGCTGTGTCCTCTAGGCTTTGACCTTTCCAACCTGGGTAAAATGGTTCTGGTCTACACAGACAAGACACCCTATCTATGCCTCCCATAATTTTATATACTTCTATCAAGATTGAAATGTCACCTGGACAATCCCTCCAGAATCCATTCCCCGCTGATGAACTCCAAGGCTCCTGGCATTCAGTCATCAAAAACCTGTAGAAACAAGGAAATGCAGATGCTGGTTTACATAAAAGGCACAATGTGCTGGAGTAACTCAGCAGGTCAGGCAACGTCTCTGGAAAACATTGGATAGGTGATGTTTTGGGTCGGGACCCTTCAGACTGATCCAGGGCGGAGGAGAACCTCTTCAAAGAAAGCATACTTTGAGACTTTGCTGCAGAGCAGGAAAATGTGGATTAAAGGAACTGCAGATGCTGATTTACCAAAAAAACAATCTAAAACCAACCCAAAACATCACCTATTCATGCCCTCCAGAGATGCTGAGTTACTCCAGCATCTGAAATTTCTAGCCTGATATCTCTTCAGAGTTTAATCTGCAGAACTCTATATTCCTTTTAAATTATCTTGGAATATGTTTAGATATTCAAGTACTAACAAATATGTATTTGCTCTGCAGAAGTTTGAAATAGCTGAGAGTACTCTGGGAAATGTTGGTCCCACACATAATTTTGAGCCTCCACACTACGACGGGATTGAATCTCTGGGAATCCATGGAGACATCCTGTTCAGTGGATCGAGAGACAATGGAATCAAAAAATGGGACTTGGAAAGACAAGAACTAATACAGGTGCGCAAATGGATCCCTGACTCTGCCTTTAAAACAGGAGACTTCAGATAAGTTTTTTTCTAAAAGCAAGCGGTACATCGGTAGAATTGTTGCCTTACCACACCAGAGACCCGGGTTCGATCCTGACTACGGGTGCTGTCTGTACGGAGTTTGTACATTCTCCCTGTGACCACATGGGTTTTCTCCGGGTGCAGGTTTGGAGGTTAATAGGCTCTGTAAATTGTAAATTTTCCCGAGTGTGTAGAATAATGTTAGTGTACACTGGTCACTGGGGTGATCACTGCTCGACGTGGACTCGGGCCAAAGGGCCTGTTCCCGCACTGTATCTCTAAAGTCTAAAGTCAAATATTTATGTTCAAGGAGGAATCATGTTGCAAGATGTCCCATTTATGCTATTTGTTTGGCCCACATCCCTCCAAACCTTTCCTATCTATGTAAAATATTGTGAATTATAAGATGACCTTTCTTTATCCACAACTATTGAACCCACTCATCGTGATTCTTGTCACTAATAGTATCTGCGTCTCGTGTGGGCTTTTAGCCAGCACCATGCCATTTGCAAATTTGGATATTTCACATAGTGTTCCCATCTTGATTTTGGATTTTGACGACACAGCACGGAAACAGGCCCTTCGGACCTCTGAGTCTGCGTTAAACAGCAAACATACACTAACACTATCCTACACACACTAGGGACAATTTGCAATGTTTTACCCAAAGCCAATTAACCTATAAACCTGTACGTATTTGGAGTGTGGGAGGAAACCGGAACACCCGGAAGAAACCCACATGGTCATGAGAACGTACAAACTCCATACAGACAGCACCCATACTCAGGATCGAACCCAGGTCTCTGGCGCCGTAAGGCAACAACTCTACCGCTGCACCACTTGCCCCCCCCCCCCCCTAAATCCATTGAATCGAATGATGGAAAGTCATTTAGACAGGTACATGGATAGGGGTGTTTAGAGGGATATGGGCCTTCTTGGGTGGCATTAGAGTCATACAACTCTAAGAAGAAATATTCATCTAAGGAGATTTTTATCATTTTATATTTCGCAATTTATTACACGGACTGGAAACGATTAGAGGGATGTGGGCTTGACACAGGCAAATGGGACTAGCTTAGATGGAGAATTTGATCGGCATGGATAGGTTGGGTTGAAGGGCCTGTTTCCGTGTTGTATGTCTAATGCTACTGAAGATGGATCTATCTGTTAATAGAAATCGTGCTTTTAGTTTAATTTAGTTTAATACTGTGTGGAAACAGGCCTTTCAGCCCAATTCGTCAATGCCGACCAAGATGTCCCATTTATGCTATTTGTTTGGCCCACATCCCTCCAAACCTTTCCTATCTATGTAAAATATTGTGAATTATAAGATGACCAAACAAAAATCACTTTAAAGATGAGTATTTATATGTAGCGGCAGCTTTGCTGTCTTACAGCAACAGATACCCGCGTTCGATCCTAACTTTAGGTACTGTCTGTACGGAGTTTGTACATTCTCCCCGTAACCGCAAGGGTTTTCCCCTGGTGCTCTGGTTTCCACCCAGAATCCAAAGACGTGCAGGTTTGTAGGTTAATTGGCTTCTGTAAACTGCCTCGAGCGTGTAGGATAGAACTAGTGTACGGGGGATCAATGGTCAGCAAGGACTGGGTGGGCCGAAGACCCTGTTTCCACACAGTATCTCTAAACTAAATGCTCGATTTCTATTAAAATATATTAATCTTCAGTAGCATTAGACTTATACAACACGGAAACAGGCCCTTCAGCCCAACTTGTCCATGCCGACCAAGTGGCTTCATCTAAGCTCGTCCCACTTGCCCGTCAAGCCCACATCCCTCTAACAGTTCCATATCTGTTATAATAAATTGCAAATTATAAAATGGCAAAAATCTCCTTAGATGAGTATTTCTTCAAAGACTGTGATGAGAATTGTTATATTTCCATGTAAAAGTAAGTATTCATGTTACTTTAATTTTATTTAGCAAATCCCAAACGCTCACAAAGATTGGGTGTGCGCGCTGGCATTTGTCCCAGGTCGTGACATGTTGCTAAGTGGTTGCCGAGGGGGAATACTTAAAGTTTGGAACATCGACAACTTCACCCTGCTGGGAGAGATCAGAGGGCATGACAGTCCTATTAATGCCATCTGCACAAACTCCAGCAGGATTTTCACTGCATCCAGGTAGGTTTAGTTTAGTTTATGATTGTCACATGTGCTGAGGTACAGTGAAATGTTTCTGTTTGCAAGCTAACCAGTCAAGACAAGCCTGTACAATCAAGCCACCTACAGTGTGCACAAAAGGATAAAGGGGACATTTCAGTGCAAAGATATAATGTTGAACAACATTTTAGTGCAAAAATATAACGTTGAGTGTCATTAATGCTTCAATTATTTACAAGCATCTTTGCTAAGAAAGGGAACACTTGTTTTATGCTGGGGAAAGTAGAGGAGAAGTTTCAGAATATGGACAGTCTTGGTTTCTTTCCCTATAATTTGTGATGCATTTTAAAAACTGCTATTAGAAATTAACACTTTTAAACTGTTACGATGAATTTAATCTCTTGGATTTAATGAAAACATTGTCACAGAAGGCTGTAGAGGCTAAATTAATGGATATTTTTAAGGCGGAGATTGACAAATTCTTGATTAGTATGGGTGACAGGGGTGATGGGACAAAGGCAGGAGAATGGGGTTGGGAGGGAAAGATAGATCAGCCATGATTGAATGGTGGAGTAGACTTGATGGGCCGAATGGCCTAATTGTGCTCCTAGAACTTATGCATTTATGAACAAGATTGCTTTTGGATTCCTGAATTAAAGAGATTGGAGCAATAAATCTTTGATTTTTTAAGTTTCATTTTAACTTTGAGGTGTTATGCTGCATCGGCTCCATTCATTTTATCCAGTGGATTACATTTTGAATAATCATGTTTGCTTGTATCCTTCAGCTACAGGCGTTCCTTCGATTCCACATGCACTGGTCCACTGGATTAGCAGCTAAATGTCACAATACAGTTGTACCAGGGATATCTCCCACCCAGATACTGGTTTCGGTGAAGTGCAGCTGCCCTGAATGAGACCATCAACTTTGCAGATGCTTGAGGCTTCCACTTTCGATGGGGAGTCATAAGCATCTGTACAGTTACATGGGGTAAAAGCTGGCAGTGTCACGGGGACAGTTAGACTTCCCAACCATCCTTATGTTTATTGGCCAGATGTTGCTCACAACATACATTTGTCACCAGAGTAGACACCAAGAGCTGCAGATGCCGGAATTGTCAGCAAAAGACACAAAGTGCTGAAGTAACTCTACGGGTCAGGCAGCATCTCTGGAGAACATGGATAGATGACGTTTCTGGTTGGGACCTTTCAGACTGAAGAACTTTTCTGACTTTCTTTAGAACTTTCTTCAAATGTGCTCTGAGATCTATGAGGAGGAATTTCTTTAGCCAGATTTTGGTGAATCTGTGGAATGTGGAGGCCAAGTCAATGGATATTTTTAAGACAGACATTGACAGATTCTTCATTTGCACAGGTGTTATGGGGGGAAAGCAGGAGAATGGGGTTGAGAGGAAAATACAATACAATACAATACAATTTATTGTCATATAGAAAGATAGATCAGTCATGATTGAATGGCCGTTGTAGATCTGATGGCCCAAATGGCCAAATTCTGCTCGTATCTTATGAACTTCAGACTGAGTCTGAAGAAGAATCCCGACCCGAAAAATCGCCTTTCCATGTTTTCCAGAGCAGCTGCCTGACACACTGAGTTACTCCAGCATCAAAATTGGGGATTCTTTGTGAAACCACGTTCTCCAATAATCATTCGAAACAAGAACAAACTTAAGTATCTCCCATTAGGTTCTTTCGTGAATGTTTAGCATTAATTGACAAATCTTAGTATTTTCCTTGCATCATCCATCTGTTGACTCCATCCATAATACATCCAAAGTGTCTTCTGTTGCTTTACTTGTGTCTTACCCAGCTTAACACAATCAGCTGCTTTTGATGACAGGATGGGAAAAAATGACATGCTTATTTCTGATCACAATAATGTTTTCTTGAAGAGCATAGGTATTCATTTAATAATTGGATAATTAAAAAGAAGATCATTCTGGTAGACACAAGGAACTGCTGGAGTAACTCAGTGGGTCAGGCAGCATCTCTGGAGGACATGGAAGGGTTGGGACCGTTCTTATGACTGATTGTAATAGAGTGGGAGGGAAGCTGATAGAGAGGAGGGGGCAGGACAAAGCCAGGCAAGTGATGTGGAAAAAAAATCACTGTGCTGGAGTATCTCAGCAGGTCAGGCAACATCCCAGGAGAATATGGATAGGTAACGTTTCAGGAAAAAGGGTCCTATCGTTGCCATCCATGTTCTCCAGAGAAACTACCTGACCCACTGAGTTACTCCAGCACTCTCTGTCTTTTTATGGAAACCAGCATCTGCAGTTCCTTGTTTCTAAGTGATAGGTGGATACAGGTGCGGGGGGTGTTTGGCAGATAGGTCAATTGTATTTTATTGTCATATGTCCTAAAACAGAACAATTTGAAGGTTGAAGGCCAGAGATGTAAAGGAGACAAAAGCCTGTGAGATAAGAAGTGTGAAATGGGAAGCCAGAGGACGGAACAGCCTCCGATGGCTGTGGAGGCCATGCCAATGGCGCAGATTGGAATATTCTTGATTAGTAAGGGTGTCAGGGGTAATAGGGAGAAGACAGGAGAATGGGGTTGAGAGGGAAAGATAGATGTTTGAATGGTGAAGTAGACTTGATCGGCCGAATGGCCTAATTCTGGTCCTATAACTTATGAACATGGAATAAAGGAGAAGGGGAGGAGAGAAGGGATATAGATGAAAGGGGACGGGAGTCAGACATCTACTGGTTGCGTCTTTTTCTCTCTTGCATCTTTCAGACTTGCATTATATCTCTGTCTCTCTTTTTTCTCTTTCCTTTCTGCTGCAGTGATTGCCGGGTAAAGCTATGGAATTATGTGGCGGGTCTTACTCCTTGTTTACCTCGACGTGTCCTTGCCATTAAGAGCCGTGCCAGTAGCATACCTTAAACCCCTGATTTCTGCTCTTCTCTGCACTTAGTTCATCTTCGCTGCTCATCGGTACAGTGGTTTGTCTACTAAAACTTTCTAATTCAAGCAAAAGTCGTGAAACCATGTGCGCCATGTTGAACATTAAGCCCAGCGGGTTTTCAAAATCGGTATTACGTTTTACCAACGGGATTTAATTTAATCTGAAAACCCAATACCTCTTGGTCAACTCTTCTCCAGACACTTACGTTCTTCGGTGCTTTCATTGATGGTCAACAATGTGAATTGGTGATCATGTAAAGAAATCAACCAGATGGTGGTGGTCTAGTTGTGGCATTAGGACAGTGAACGCCCTCTCAGAGTCTTCAAACACAGAGGCAAGCAAAGTGCATTGACATAGATGTTACCGCAATGACACTGCATCATCTTACGATAGACACTTAATGCTGGAGTAACTCAGCGGGTCAGGGCAGCATCCCTGGAGAAAAGGAATAGGTGACATTTTGGGTCGAGTCCCTTCTTCAGACTGAGAGGGGAGAGGGAAACTAGATGTACGTAAATGTTCAGGACAAATCAAAGCCAGCACCGATGACTCGAGAAAGGTAGACCCCACAATAGTCCATTGTTGGCTGTGGACGAGGTGATAAAGTGATACAAACAGTGAAACTAGCAGAACGACTAGAGTGGGGGAGGGATGGAGAGAGGGAATGCAAGTGTTTCTTGAAATTAGACAATTCACTATTCACACTGCTGAGTTTTAAGCTGCCCTAACGAAATATGAGGTGCTGACCTCCAATTTGCGTGTGGCCCCACTCTGACAGTGAAGAAGACCCAGATCAGTATGGGAATGGGAAGGGGAGTTAAAATGCTCGGCAACCAGGAGATCGCGCATGCTAAGACGAAGGTGTTCAGCACCATCTTAAATTGTGTGAAGTGGGGTGTCTTGACAACCGAGGTATCCCGAGTGAGTGAGAGGAACACTGGTGAGGGTTCTTCAATCTGCAGAAGGACACATGCTGGCCACCTAATTTCACACCTTTAATTTCCACCTTATTGTGTGTATAACATCAGATAACTCCAGCCATCAATCTGACGGATGCAACACGAGTGCAGGAGGAGATTATAATGGAAAGACTTGGAAGAGGATAAAATTGTTAAAAAATATCTAAATCTGTATGATTTTGTATCCTATGCTTTTAGCCTGTTTACACTAAAACTGTGTAAAAGTCACATATCTATATCCACGTTACTTTATAAATGGGGAAAATGTTATAATTTCAAATTCCTCTGTAAACTAAAGTTTATCATTGTAAACTTCCTCTTGATTATATTTATAGCTTGAATTTCCAGAATATCATATGAAAGTAGTAAGAATATAATCAAATATATATTTGATTATTTTCTTACTCATAAGAAAAGAATGGTATTCCTCTTACAACTGTGCCTGATTTTATGCACGTTTTGAGGTAAATTTATATAATGTTACACCAACTTAATGCTAGAAGTTTGGAAGGATGAGTAGAATATGCCATCAAGAACTTGGGCACGTATCTGGTTGTGTTTTAGAGTTCAGGAGTCATCCAGCACGGAAACATCGTTTTGGTCTAATTCCTCCAAGAAGCCCCATCTAAGCCATTTGCCCGCATTTGGTCCAACTCCCTCTAAGAGTTTCCTATCCTTAAATAGGAATGAGTAGGGCGGCACAGTGGTGCAGCGGGAGAGTTGCTGCCTGACAACGCCAGAGACCCGGATTCGGTCCTGACCACAGGTGCTGTCTGTACGGAGTTTGCACATTGTCCCTGTGGCCGCGTGAGTTTTCTCCGGGTGCTCCAGTTTCCTCCTACACTCCAAAAACTTGCAGGTTTTAAAAGTTGATTGGGTTTTGTAAAATTGTCCCTAGTGCGTAGGATCGTGCTACATCGTGTAGGTACAGGGTGATCGCTGATCGGCACGAACTCGGTGGGCCGAAAGGCCTCTTTCCGTGCCGTAATCTCTGAAGTTTAAAGAGCACCAATCCAAATTGACTGGAAAATAATGAGATGAGTTGGCTGTCTGTGTTTAGGTTTAGGTTTATTATTGTCACGTGTACCACAAAAGAGTGAAAAGCTTTGGTTTGCATTTATTCCAATAAATTGGATAGTATTTTGCATGAATAGAATCAAGACAAGCACAAGTACAAAAGAAAGAGTGAAGAGAAAGACATTTCCCTGTATATGCTCTTGAGAGCTATTCAGAAGAAGCCAAAGTCTCTTCAAAGTTCTGCCGAGTCTGCTGAAAATGCTCAGCGGCTGACAAATGTCAAGGTGGAATCTAGAAATTGGGTATGGTTGGTGCTCATGCCTGTGGTGCTTTGATTTTATGAGACTTTTTGATGTGAAGTGATCTGATTTAGTTTTGTAACAAAAAGCTAACTGCCCACAAAGTGTCTATCAAAGTAAAGACACTTAAAGTGTCTTCAAGTGATCTGAAATTGTTATGCATGGCATTGTTTGTTATGTTTATTTGTGTGATAAGAAGCTGAGATAGCTGACTGCTGTTATTTGATTTCTTAAAGTGTCTTTACCATTTCTTTCAGTGACTGTAGAATAAAAACTTGGACTGCTAAAGGATTAAAAAATGGGTACGTTATGGACATTAGAGACAGCGGTCAGGAACTCTCTTGACACCATCCAAGGGTGCACTTCATGCCATAAACTATTCTTTGAGGAGAACAGTGAGAGAATGAACTGGAAACCAGCCAGCCAAGGATTTCTCAGCTGAAGAAGAAAAACATTGGGAATTATTGTGCAGCAAGATGGGGACTGCGAGCAGTAATCTTTGCAAGGATCGGGCCACAAATATAATTCTCAACAGCACAAACAGTGAAATCGTCATAGCAACAAACATTTTGAATCGCACTGCAGCTTTGTAAATCTGACAAAAGCTTGGTGCCTTTTTTGCACATGTAAGAACAAAATTATGTTTCATTTCCTACATTAATCTATGTACTATTAATAATTCCGCAGATTCCTTCTGTGATCTTGTCCTCCAGATTCACATTCACTAATCTTAATTTTGCCACAGCAGTGTAATTGGAAGGTGATGACTTCCACCAAAGAAGAACGGAGATGTTGAACCAGGCTTTGGATGTGGAAACCCAACAAGTTCTAGTCAACTGGACCACCAAAGCTGGACAAGGACAATGTTGCTCTAGATGGCTTCCATTGTCAATGGTTTGATGACTCTTCCAAAGGAAAACAAAACAGGGGCTGCACAATGATATGGTCTTACAGTGCTGCTTTGGATCAGATATTGTCATTCGTACTGTGAGCCCATGCGGGCAGAACTATTATGTCTAAATATTCATAGGGCCAGTGTTCTGCCACTGCCATTATTACACGAATCCTTCCTGGAAAATCAGAACCTCAGATTGGCTGTTCTTATCCAAATGATGGATAATCGACCATACTTCACTAAGTAACATTTCTTCTCTGCAATGAAGTGTGCAAGTGTGAGTTCTTAATTTGGCTTTACTGTACCATGCATCCCATTGTAGCATTTCAGAGACAGGTTCACAGGACAGTTGCTTGGATGAAAATCATTGTCCTTCAGGATATGACGTCTATCATCATAAGTAGTAAACTAGTGTTTGCTATTGCAAGCACTGCTAAAACTATTAGATACATGCACAACTTCAGGGTCTTACTACAAATAAATCTAGACTAGTTCGATGTCTCCGATCACTGTCTCTGATCACTCTGAGCTAAACTGATGGAATTAACTTTCATAAAGGTATGTCAGCACACTTGACAACAATTATCTTCATCTTCAGTGAAAAACATTGTGGTTCTGAGTATTCAAATATATATTTATTTTGAGGGATGTCTTGAAATACCATTAAAGGCAAAGAATTTGACAGATGTATTCATATCTCTAAGGCAAAAAAAACTACAATCTTAAAACCTTGTGCTTGGTGTGACTTACATTATCCAATTTTATTGATTTGGATAATGTAAATTGTAATCTCAGCAGTTATTGCAGATGCAGTGACTATAAGATATTCCAATCATCCATATCATATCTTCAATCTCTACCTTTAATTCTATATTTCTTCCCCTACAATATGCACGTTCACTTCTAACTAAATAGAACCGGGTATCCAAACGAAACTCATTTGCTTATAATGCTCTTGATGGATTCCATTGTCAACGGTTTGGTGAATCATCCAAAGATTTTAAACGTCTCTGGACTTTATCGCTTCCTGAATCTAATCTCCAAAACCAGGTAATTCTGTTCTAAAATTAATGATGATACATACTTAAAGAATGGCCATTCTTTTCAGGGATCTTTTCCTGTGGCATTTTGCAATCCAAAATTTTGCAGACAATGATTAAAAGCAGGAAGTTATAGGTCAGTTATTTAGATACATTAGATCTATTAGATAACTTCAGGGTCTTACAACAAATAAATCTAGACTAGTTGTGATTTAGAAATCCAATTCCACAGTGTGACAGGTTCCTTGGCTTGGCCACCTCTAACTTCTCCAAAACAAAGTGTTTTGTAAGTAGATGGATGTAATTTATTTCCCCACACAACAGAAAGGTCCATGTTTTTTTTTCTCTTTTACACAAAATTAAGTTACCTGTGTCATTGAGGCTTATTTATGTATTTTCAGAGCTGTATCTCATTTTTTGCCCTACAGACCAAGGTAATGTCCTTCAGTGAATAGAATCCTTGTTGAAACCTTAGAGATACAATGAACTACAAAAGGTAGACAAAAGTGCTGGAGAAACTCAGCGGGTGAGGCAGCATCTATGGAGTGAAGGAATAGGTGACATTTCAGGCTGAGACCCTTCTTCAGACTTAAACAAAGAACTACAGATGCTGCTTTACCAAAAAGGACACAAAGTGCCAGAGTACCCCAGTGGGTCAGGCAGCATCTCTGGAGAACATGAACATTTTGGGTTGTGAGCTTTTTCCTGAAGAAGGTTATTGACCCAAATCGTTGCCTATCTATGTTCTCCAGAGATGCTGCCTGACACGCTGGGGTACTCTGGCACTTTTTGTCCTTTTTGGTAAACCTGCATCTGCAGTTCCTATTGTTCTAGAACACATAGTAATATAATTTGACTTACACCTTTGATTTAACTTACACTGGGCAGCTTACACCCCAGTAGTATGAACATTGACTTTTCTAACTTCAAATAATCCTTGCTTTCCCTCTCTCTCCCCTCCCCCTTCCCAGTTCTCCGACCAGTCTTACTGTCACGACTACATTTTATCTCTGTTTGCTTTGTTGTTACCTTCTCCCAACTAACAATGATCTATTCTACATTTTCCTTGATCGCCATTCCCTTTCTCCTGTTTTCACATCTTACACTTCCTTATCTATACACTTCCTTATCCATGTACCTCCCACTCCCCTGACATCAGTCTGAAGAAGGGTCTCGACCCGAAACGTCACCCATTCCTTCTCTCCTGAGATGCGGTCTGTCACGCTAAGTTACTCCAGCATTTTGTGTCTATCTTCAATATAATTTGACTGCTGTACTGTGCCATAAGCAAAATAGTGAGCCATTCAAAGGAGTTGACTATTTAAATTGTGACTTGAATATTTGTTGTCCGTTGCTTATTGCAGCCTAGAATTCAGAATTGCTGATAAATAGAAATGTAGTTTTTTATTGCATTGTGGTAGTTGGCAAAACTTACTGTAATACAACAGAGTTGATGTTCAAGAAACTGAAAGACAATAGACAATAGGTGCAGGAGTAGGCCATTCGGCCCTTCGAGCCAGCACCGCCATTCAATGTGATCATGGCTGATCATCCCCAATCGGTACCCCGTTCCTGCCTTCTCCCCATATCACCTGACTCCGCAGGAATACTGAATAATACTGAATAAAGGAATACTGAAACTGATAATACCCACAGTTAAGTATCATGCAGCCTTGATACATTGGTTAGAATCAGTACAATTCCTCTTTCAATTCTTGCAGTGGTCTTTAAAGAATGAAGCTGTAATAGTGTTCCATCACACTACTTGACGACATCAAGCCAATGATAACAATGCTATTTTGAAAGGAAAGGGTGGTTAAATAATTAGATTTAGACATCAGTAGTAGGCAAACTAATGTTGTGAATGTAACTGCTGTATTTTGGATATATGTTGTATGTTTGTCTTGACAGTATTTTTTAGGCTTTAATTGACTTCAGCTGTTATTGTTAAAACTCATTGAAATTTGTTTGGCAATTTTGCAAACTTATTTTTGTTTGGGATACTGGGAAAATTATTTGGTGTCTAGTTTAAACTATCTCGTAAAGAAATCCTATGAGTGGATTCAGTAAAAACAAAGACATTGAGAATCCTTTGTTCTCAAGTTGTGAGGAAAATAATTGTTTTAATGTATAGGAATTGTACAGGATATGATACTTGTTACTTAGAATAGCATGCATGTGAATGTGTTGGTGAAATAATTGCTTTATCAACACATTTTACAGCCCTCAAACATCTAATTTCTGTGGGAAATGCAGCTTGCCTTTTTAACGTGCATCAAGCCTTAATATTGGGCAACACCCCTCGCATTTTGCTAAGTTATTTTCTGAAATTTCCAAGTAAACCGTTGGAAATGTCTACTTTAAAATTGAGAAAAATTCCCATGGAACAGATTGAGAGGCAGAGGGCTTGTCAGCTTTGACAAGATTAATTGCATTTTCAGAAATACTGACGGATATTCAACCCATATTGGAAGCAGTGTTAATCATAAGGTCACAGCGAAGATACCAAGTGCCTTTGTAGGTGTACTGTTTCGCCTGTATATTTCTGTAAAAGAAAAACTAAGCTGTGAGACCTTTTTAGAAATACGATATGTAAAAACTGTATCTAATGTAAAAAGATTTATTTAAGATGTTGCATAAATGTTAGATGTAAATATTGTTCCATTCAAATAAAAGTGTTAAATGGTAATGCTTATTAATATATAACAAATTCTTATTATCATTGCACTGGTGTCTGAATTAGAGGGTATTTGCAATAAGGGTGGAAATGTCAAAGACGAGCGGGCATAGTTTTAAGGTGTGAGGGGCAAGGTTTAAAGGAGATGTGCGGGGCAACTGGTTTGGTTTCTCTGGAGCATCAAAGGCTAAGGGGTGACCCGATAGAAATATGGAGAATTCAATGGTTCTGGGTCTTTTTTGTCACGTATGCACTGCACAGTGAAATTATTTTTGCATAGGTTTACACATGCACAAGTCGCCATAATTTGCCACCATTTACACAAAGAAAAAGTCCAAAGTGCTGGATGTTCTGGAGCGGCTCCCGATCCAGGTAAGCCCAAGGCCCCCGCAAGCCCTTCCTCCATCGCCCTTAACTGGCTTGGCCCGCGTACCGCCACCCCTCTTCACCCAAACGCCTTTGTGTCCCGGGGGTACCTCCTGCAGCCAACCTTGAAGGCGCTGTGGGCAATACCACTGTCCCTCCCCTACCGGCCCACTCCTCGTGTCTGTTGTCACCAACGGCTCCCTCCTCCTCCACTCTCCGATCTTTGGGGTTGATCTCAGCGGCTACCGAGCTTCCCCTGCAGACAGCGGCCCGCCAGGTCCAGCTTCATTCGCATCTTTGTTCGGCTCTGCTGCGCATCCCGGGAACCTTTAGTTACGAGAGGCATCGATAGGTAGACAGTCAGAACCTTTTTCCCAGGGTGGAAATGTCAAAGACGAGAGGGCATAGTTTTAAGGTGTGAGGGGCAAGGTTTAAAGGAGATGTGCGGGGCAACTTTTTTTACACTGAGAGTGGTGGGTGCCTGGAACACATTGCCAGGGGTGGTGGTGGAGGCAGATATGAGGGTGGTGTTTAAGAGGTTTTTGGATAGACACATTGATATGCAGGGAATGGAAGGATATGGATCACGAACAGGCAGAGTAATTTAACTTGCCATGGACTTTGTGGGCTGAAAGGCCTGTTCCTGTGTTTACTGGTCTATGTTCTCTACCAGTATCTCTGTCTCCACCCATGGGAGAAGCTAGCATGATCTTGGGGGTGGGGAATATATGGCTTTTTAGTCTTGGCTGCTGTCAGAAACCATAAATGTTAAAGAAACATACACAAATTATTAAAATCTAAACAAACAACATCTATCTTGAGGGGAATGTTTGTCTAATGTCTGCAGTGCACTATCTAGGCACTGGATATATCTCCTGAACCCATTAGCTCAGAGGCGCGAGATATGTGGGCGTCAGTCATCACCTACGCTGCCTGACCTGCTGAGTGTTTACAGCCAGGGGGAAAACCCATGCGGTCACAGGGAGAACGTGCAGACAACACCCACTTTGCGATTTTCTTCAGTGACTGCGAACGTCAGTGATTGACGCCCTAAAAACCGTCAAGTTGTACGACACACTGCGTCACCCACCTTCACACCACACAAGTATAATAATCACATTGGAAATGAACACCTGCTTCCTTGTCAGTTTGCCCGCTGCTAGAACAGATAGCGCTCTGGGGTGTTTAAATACGAGTCGCTCTCTGCGAGGTCTCTGTTTCGACCCAGCAGTCTCCTGTTTCTAGCTCGCCACGCTCCGCTCCCGTTCTCCCAGCCAACTTGGATCTCTGCTGCAGATATCGTTCTGCTTTCAATTCCCGCCGTTCGTAAATTCCGTCCCTCTCCCTCTACATTCAGTAACATTTCCCTTGGGCATACCAAGGCCAATAATCTTTAAGCAATCGGCGCCCAGTCCCAGCCCCGAGATCTCCGCTTCTAAGCATTCTCCTCCGACTTCAATCTAAACAAGCAAGCTAGCTTGTGTTCGTCCTAGTGGACTGCTCAGACCCCCTCGCTAGTTATTGGGTGGGGGGGTCTCTTTAAATTGTGATACATTGCAAGTGTGTCGATCTTTGTGATTACAACGGCAATGAGGACTACCCTCGCGAGTCATTCTCACCTTGTGCCGAGTTTCGTGTGTGTATATCATAAGAAATAAAACAGCAAAGGTGCAGGTGTGGGGCGTCACCGGCCGTCACCCGCAGGACAGCGTACGTCAGCATGTGACAGGGCACACGACATTTAAAGACACCCAGATGTCGCCTGATGATTTTGAACATTCCAAAATCCAGGGGCGACGGAGACACCGCGCGTCACTACATGCGTCACCCATTGTACAACGCTCAGGAGAAATAATTAACTTTTTTGAATAAATGATTCAGATAATAATGTGCAGCTGGCGGTTTTTATTTTAAACCAGACTTAATGTGTGAAATTTAATTGTCTTGTGGATAAAAACAAATTGTAAAGTTCACAGACACCACATGGATACACAAATGGAAGTGTGAGTCACGTTGAATGTTATATCCTTAAGGCAGGAAACGTCATTCACAAAATATCAAACTTCTAAAAAATAACCAATTCTCTTTAAATTTGTTATATTTACTCCATCTGAGTCTGCGTGCGGGAAAAATGGGGGGAAGATTTACTGAACCCCCAGTGTGAACAAAATGAACACTGGGCCACTAGTCATTAAGCAGCAATGCTTCAATAATTCTATCATCTTAACTGTATGTTACTGAGCTGCTTCACAAATGGCTCATCTCCCCAATTATGCTTTTCTCTATCTTAATGTCCAGAGCATCTGCACTAACTTGCCTCAAGAATGCCCAAGTCTTGTAATACTAACTAACTAACTCCTGCCGGTGGCATGAACGATCTGTTTCAACACCAGCTGTTCGTTTGTAAAGCTACGGTAAAATCTTAACAGCAAACGTTCATGAACAGATTGTTTTCGCGCGTTCACCATATATGTGAACAATCATCCCTAATTGACCTCAAGAACGTGATTCTTAAACCAATGCATTCCTTTCTGATAGGGCAGCACGGTGGCGCAGCGGCAGACCTACTGACTGACAGCACCAGAGATTCGGGTTCCACCCTGACCTCGGGTGCTGCCTGTGTGTGGAGTTCGCACGTTCTCCCTATGACCGCGTGGGTTTGCTCCGGTTTCCTCCCACATCTCAAATACGTGCCGGTTTGTTGGTTGATTGGCTTCTGTAAATTGCTCCTTGTGCGTAGGCAGTGGTTGAGAAGGTGAGATAACGTAGAACTAGTGTGAACGGGTGATCGATGGTTGTGTGTACTCGGTGGGCCGAAGGGCCTGTTTCCGCGCTGTATCTAAACTAAACCTAGACTTTCTCTGAAGGTTTTTTTATAGGGTTGATAGACTAGGCACAAAGAGTGACAGGTAGTGGTTTATAAAAAGATACTGATTTGAGAATTAAGGGACAGAAGTTTAGGGGTAACATGAGGGGGAACTTCTTTATCCAGAGAGTGGTGGCTGTGTGCAATGAGCTTCCAGTGGAAGTGGTGGAGGCAGGTTCGACTTTATCATTTAAAAATAAATTGGATAGGTATATGGACGGGAAAGGAATGGAGGGTTATAACCATATAACCATATAACAATTACAGCACGGAAACAGGCCATTTCGACCCTTCTAGTCCGTGCCGAACACGTATTCTCCCCTAGTCCCATACACCTGCGTTCAGACCATAACCCTCCATTCCTTTCCCGTCCATATAACTATCCAATTTATTTTTAAATGATAAAAACGAACCTGCCTCCACCACCTTCACTGGAAGCTCATTCCACACGGCCACCACTCTCTGAGTAAAGAAGTTCCCCCTCATGTTACCCCTAAACTTCTGTCCCTTAATTCTCAAGTCATGTCCCCTTGTTTGAATCTTCCCTACTCTCAGTGGGAAAAGCTTATCCACGTCAACTCTGTCTATCTCTCTCATCAATTTAAAGACCTCTATCAAGTCCCCCCTTAACCTTCTGCGCTCCAAAGAATAAAGCCCTAACTTGTTCAACCTTTCTCTGTAACTTAGTTGCTGAAACCCAGGCAACATTCTAGTAAATCTCCTCTGTACTCTCTATTTTGTTGACATCCTTCCTATAATTAGGCGACCAAAATTGTACACCATACTCCAAAATTGGCCTCACCAATGCCTTGTACAATTTTAACATTACATCCCAACTTCTATACTCAATACTCTGATTTATAAAGGCCAGCACACCAAAAGCTTTCTTTACCACCCTATCTACATGAGATTCCACTTTCAGGGAACTGTGCACAGTTATTCCCAGATCCCTCTGTTCACCTGCATTCTTCAATTCCCTACCATTTACCATGTACGTCCTATTTTGATTTGTCCTGCCAAGATGTAGCACCTCACACTTATCAGCATTAAACTCCATCTGCCATCTTTCAGCCCACTCTTCCAACTGGCATAAATCTCTCTTTAGACTTTGAAAATCTACTTCATTATCCACAACCCCACCTATCTTAGTATCATCTGCATACTTACTAATCAAATTTACCACACCATCATCCAGATCATTGATGTACATGACAAACAACAGTGGACCCAACACAGATCCCTGTGGCACCCCACTAGTCACTGGCCTGGTTATGGTCTGAGTGCAGGTAGATGGGACTAGGGGAGAATAAGTGTTCGGCACAGACTAGAAGAGCTCCTTAGCAGGTCAGGTAGCAGAGTACGTGGATGGGTGACATTTCGGGTCGGGACCCTTCTTCAGACAGACAAATTGTAGGAGGATTTTGACTGAGTGACAATATTATAATTGTAAGTCAGAGTAGTGTGAAATTTGGAAATAATTTATAGATTGACTTTTGTGCCACAGTATGTTCAAGCTGGCAGTCAAAATGCCCTGCCGAAATTTGGTGTGTGGTATCAAAATATAGTTGTTATTTTTACAAGCCTTCATCAGTCAGAGCATTGAGTATGGAAGTTGAAATGGGATGTTACGTTGCAGTTGTACAAAACATTGGTGAGGACACATTTGGAGTATTGTGTTCACTTTTGGTTCACCCGGTTGGAGGAAAGATGTTGTCAAGCTGGAAAGGGGACAGATAAATTTTATGAGGATATTGCCAGTACACGAGGGCTTCGGCTTTGGGGAGAGGTTGGGCAGGTTTGGACTGTATTCCTTTGAGCGCTGGAGGATGAGTGGTGATCCTATAGAAGTGTAGAAAACCATGAAGGGAATAGATAGGGTGAATGCGCAGAGTCTTTTACCCAGAGTAGGTGAATCAATAATCAGAGGACAGAGGTTTAAGGTGAGAGGGGAAACATTTAGTAGGAACCTGAGCGGCAACTTTTTCACACGCAGGGTGATGGGTCTATGGAACAAGCTGCCAGAGGAGGTAATTGAAGCAGGTACTATCACAATAATTAAAAGACAGTTGGACAGGTACATGGATAGGAAAGGTTTAGAGGGATGTGGGCCAAACGCAGGTAGGTGGGACTAGTGTAGATGGGACATCTTGGTCGGCATGGGCAAGTTGGGCCAAAGGGCCTGATTCTGTGCTGCATGACTCTGACTAAGTTTTCCAAGTCCAGAGGGGACACAAGGAACTGCAGATGCTGGTTTACAAAAAAAGACACAAAGTGCTGGAGTAACTCAATGGGTCAGGCAGCATCTCTGGGGAACTTTGAAAGGCAACGGTTCGGGTTGGAACACCTCTTCAGATTGAAACATGGCAACAGGCTCTTCGGCCCACCATCCCTGTTGACTATTGATCACCCATTCACACTAGTTAACCATATAATAACAATTACAGCACGGAAACAGGCCATCTCGACCCTTCTAGTCCGTGCCGAACACGTATTTTCCCCTAGTCCCATATACCTGCGCTCAGACCATAACCCTCCATTCCTTTCCCGTCCATATAACTATCCAATTTATTTTTAAATGATAAAAACGAACCTGCCTCCACCACCTTCACTGGAAGCTCATTCCACACAGCCACCACTCTCTGAGTAAAGAAGTTCCCCCTCATGTTACCCCTAAACTTCTGTCCCTTAATTCTCAAGTCATGTCCCCTTGTTTGAATCTTCCCTACCCTCAGTGGGAAAAGCTTATCCACGTCAACTCTGTCTATCCCTCTCATCATTTTAAAGACCTCTATCAAGTCCCCCCTTAACCTTCTGCGCTCCAAAGAATAAAGCCCTAACTTGTTCAACCTTTCTCTGTAACTTAGTTGCTGAAACCCAGGCAACATTCTAGTAAATCTCCTCTGTACTCTCTCTATTTTGTTGACATCCTTCCTATAATTAGGCGACCAAAATTGTACACCATACTCCAGAATTGGCCTCACCAATGCCTTGTACAATTTTAACATTACATCCCAACTTCTATACTCAATGCTCTGATTTATAAAGGCCAGCACACCAAAAGCTTTCTTTACCACCCTATCTACATGAGATTCCACTTTCAGAGAACTGTGCACAGTTATTCCCAGATCCCTCTGTTCACCTGCATTCTTCAATTCCCTATCATTTACCATGTTCTTTGTTATCCCACTTTCTCATCCACTCCCTACATACTAGGAAAATTTACAGAGGCCAGTTAGCCTACGAACCAGCACATCTTTGGGATGTGGGAGGAAACCGGATCACCTGGAGGAAACCCACGTGGTCACAGGGTGAACGTGCAAACTCCACACAGGCAGCACCCGAGGATTTCAGGATCAAATCCACGTCTCTGGCACTGTGAGGCAGCAGCTCTACCAGATGGGCCGCTGTCAGCTTTCCTATTAAGAAAAGGAGGTTCTGTCAATATTTAATAGTAGCTGAGAAATTGATTTGGAAAATTTAAAGATTGCTCCTTAGTTTAAAATTGAATGAGTAGTTAAATAAGTTCAATGCCAAAATACACTTACTGAGAGATAGAGAGCACGGAAACAGATCCTTTAGCCTATTGACTTTTGACTACAGACCATAAACCACCTACTTGCCAGTTTCAGGAGATAACACAAAGTAGTGAACACTGCCTGGTCCACCACAAGTACTGACCTCCCCACCAGCGAAGGGATCTGCAGGATGCAATGCCTCAAAAAGGTAGCCAGCTTCATCGGGGACCCACACCACCCTGGCCACGATGTCATTTCACGCCTGCCATCGAGAAGAAGGTACAGGAGTCTGAAAACCGTGACCTCCACGTTCAGGAACAGCTTCGTCCCAGCAAAAGAACCAAGCAACTGGATCCAAGGAGGTAGCTGAATGGGTAGGAATTTGGTTTTATGGAAGGAAGCAGAGGGTGATGGTGGCCTGTGGCGAGTGGAGGCCTGTGGCGAGTGGTGTGCCTCAGGGTTCGGTGCCGGGCCCATTACTGTTTGTCATTGAAATCAATGATTTGGATGAGAACGTACACGCCAAGATTAGCAAGTTTGCAGATGATACAAAAGTGGGTGGTTTTGCAGATAGTGAAGATGGTTGTCAAAAATTGCAGCAGGATCTTGATCGATTGGCCAGGTGGGCTGAGGAATGGTTGATGGAATTTAATGCAGAGAAACGTGAGGTGTTGCATTTTGGGAAGTCCAACATGGGCCAGACCTACACAGTGAACAGTGGGGTTCTGGGGAATGTTGTCGAGCAGAGGGATCTAGGAGTGCAGGTGCATGGTTCCTTAAAGGTTGAGTCGCAGGTAGATCGGGTGGTCAAAAAGGCTTTCGGCACTTTGACCTTCATCAGCCAGAGTATTGAGTATGGAAGTTAGGAGGTCATGGTGCAGTTGTAGAAGACGTTGGTGAGGCTGCATTTAGAGTATTGTGTTCAGTTGTGAGCACTGTGTTATAGGAAAGATGATGTCAAGGACTAGGGGGTGTGGGCGAAAGGCAAAGGTTGAGTAGGCTGGGACTCTATTCCTTAGTGCGCAGGAGGATGAGGGGTGATCTTATGGAGGTGTATAAGATCATGAGAGGAATAGATCAGGTAGATGCGAAGAGTCTCTTGCCCAGAGTAGGTGAATCGAGAACCAGGATATAGGATTTAGGTGAAAGGGAAAGGATTTAATAGGAATCTGAGGGGTAACTTTTTCTCACAAAGGTTGGTGGATGTATGGAACAATCTGCCAGAAGAGGTAGTTGAGGCAGAGACTATCCCAACATTTAAGAAACAGTTAGACAGGTACATGGACAAGACAGGTTTGGTGGGATATGGACCAAATGGGGGCAGGTGGGACAAGTGTAGTTGGGATATGTTGATTGGTGTGGGCAAGTTGGGCCGAAGGGCCTGTTTCCATACTGTATCACTCTATGAACCATCAGACCCTTGAATACCACCAACACCAACTGGACTCTGAACTACGAACTGTTCTGGTTTCACTGGGTACTTTGGGCTTTAGGTTTGCACTGATACTTTTTTTGTTTAATTTATTGAACTTTTTTTATTTAATATGTTTTCTGTGAGGACGGTGTTTTACATCTTGTGCCGCTGCAAGTAAGAATTTCATTGTTCTGTTTACCGTACATATGACAATTAAACTCTTGACTTTTAACTGTCTTGTAGGGTTTCATTAGCTAATGTGACTGTGATGGGCCTGACAATTTGAACACCAGCCCAATGTGTGGAGGCCAAGCGAAAGTTAACACCATTCTTTCAATTACTGTAGCCTGCTTCTCCACAATTAGGTGCTGTCAAAAGGCCAACAATGTTGATTTCTCGTCTTCCTCCTTGTGACGGGATCCAGCAAGCCGTGACATAATGTGCAGTAATTACGATTATTACTTGGTTCTTCATCCTGAAAGTGCGCTAAATACCACAGTGTTGAGGACAGCACATTCACGGGATGACTGAGAGAGTCGGTGACAGCCACCGGTCTCATGTGGTCGCGAGCGGGAGTGACGAATATCTAAAACGTATGTAGCTTGATGACTCAAATACGGATTTTACGCAGTCCGAGAAACCAAGACACGGGGAACTGCAGGTGCTGCTTTACAAAAAAAAAAAAAACACAAAGTGCTGGAGTAACTCGGCGGGTCAGGCAGCATCTCTGGAGAACGTGGATAGGCGATGGGATATTTTTAAGGTGGAGTTGATAGATTCTTGTGGTGTCGGGGGTTATGCGGAGAAGGCAGGTGAATGGAGTTGACAGGGAAAGTTGGAACAGACAAAATTAAATGGTGGAGTACACGTGATGGGCCGAATGGCCTAATTCTGCTCCTATAACTTTTCAGGTCGGGACCCTTCTTCAGAATTATAGATAAATATGGAAAACAAAAATATATTTTTAACCTGGTCTTTACAGAATCATAAAGTCACAGTGTCAAACAGCACAGAAACGGCCTATTTGGCCCAACTTGCCCTCACCAACCAAGATGCCCCATGTACACTTGTCCTCCCTGCCTGCATTTGGCCCAGAACCGTCTAAAACGTTCCTATCCATGTACCTGTCTCAATGCCTGTTAAATGCTGTTACAGTACTCGTTGCAGTATCCAGTGAAGTTGAATATAAGAGACTGAAGCCATGTATTGCTCTGCAAAGACCTAATTAGATGACACTTGGATTTCTGGTGGCAGTTCTGGGTGCCACTCACTATGAGAGAACTACAGTCTTACATTTGGAACAGGTATTTTGTGGATTTAGAAATACTTGGGCTCCAAAAGTAAAATAAGAGAGAAAAGGGGCCATAGGGAGGGGGAAGGAGGTGGGGGATGGTGCCCATTATTGTCATTGCCCGCTATATCCGAGTGAGGGGTTATTCAAAACTAACTTGTATTTGGTAGAATAATAGATAGACAAAAATGCTGGGGAAACTCAACGGGTGAGGCAGCATCGATGGAGCGAAGGAAATAGGCGACGTTTCGTGTCGAGACCCTTCTTCAGACTGATGGTAGAATAATGGTGAGTTGATGTGCCTATTCATGGCTTTCTATGGTCATTCCTTTACCAAATACAAATCATTAACACGGTTTGATTTTTTAACAAGACTTTATTTGTTTTCAATGGAGCAGATGGATGTGCACTGAGCAGCCAAAGTTAGAGGAGGAGGAGGAGGAGGAAGTACACTTATTGATATCTCAGTCAGAGAGCAGCTTTGTCTCAGCTCCTCGCTCTGACACACATAAATCACTGAGGCAGGAAAGATTCTTCCGTCCTGTCAATCTGACTCCACAACCCAATAGTTGGAGACAGATTGCTGCTGTGCTCGATCCAGTGGTGCTATATTTTTGTACAAAGAAAATTTCCATTAGAGGGTAGTTATTTACAGGTGTCAGTGTCAGCCATTGTGGAGTCTGATGACTGGTCTTACGACACCATAAATGCATGTTCCTCCGTATTCCTCCATTTCAGTAAGCCTAAATATTATTATTACTTTCCCAAATTCCACAGTTGGTTTCCCAAGAACGTAACAGTGGTCAGTGGTTATAACCCGTCTAAAATGTCTTAGACAGTAAGAGAAAAAGAGTTAACATTTAAGACTTGTAAATAATGGCCTTGATTTTTTACCCAGTTTCCCTCGCCACAAGCACTTTCTGACTTGCAGAATATTTCCAGCATCTCTGTTTCATTTTAGGTATCCTGTGCCTTTAGTATTTTGCTGTTGAATTCGTGAAGTATCTAAATAGGTAATACAAGCAAAACCCACAGGAGTAATTTGTAAGAGTTATGGTTTAAAGAGTTCCCCTGGCCGGTTCACTTAAAACAAAATGGAGAAATATTATTGAGGGGAAAGATTTAAACGGAACCCGAGGCAACTTTTCCACACAAACGACACCGTGTATGTGGAACGAGCTGCCAGAGGAAGTAGTTGAGGCAGGTACTATAACAACATTTAAAAGGCAGTTGGACAAGCACATGGATGGAAAAGGTTTAGAGGGAAAGGGGTCAAACACAGACAGGCAGTTGGGACTCGCTGAGATGGGGCATCTAGGTCAGCATGGACGAGTTGGGCCGAAGGGCCTGTTTCTATGTATGACTATTATATTTTACTACTTATAGCTCCAGTCATCATTCTACATAATCCAGTAAATTAGTGAGTTAAGAATTATAAAACACAAAATACAAAAAATAATCATGAATTAGCCTTCAAATCTAAAATATAACTTTTTTTCCTGAAATTCCATGAAAATGAATCCAATCCAAGTGTTTCATGTAACAAGTAGTGAATCCAATCATTGAACCTTCGTAGACACAAGGAACTGCAGATGTTGGTTTACCAAAAAGGCACGAAGTGCTGGAGTAACTCAGCGGGTCAGTCAGCATCCCTGGAGAACATGGATTGGTGATGTTTAGGGTCGGGACCCTTCCTCAGACTGATTGTAGTAGGGAGGAGAATGCTGGAAGAGAGGTGGGGACAGGGCAAAGCCAGGCAGGTTAGAGCGCAGAGTTCCACAGATAATCTCAGCTCCTGGGTCCAAGGTTTATCTAAGGAATGTTAGCTGACTTTCTTCATGTCTTGGCGGTCTGGCTCCTGTATTGGCCTTTCTCCTTCACCAGAGATCGTGGTGTTCCTTGGCAGAATGTTGTAGGATAAGGTAGCGGAGATGAAGTAAGCTAGTACTCCAGCATATCCTCCAAGCAACAGACAGAGAGGTTGGACACACACAAACAGGCAGGCCACGTTCACGGAGGCTGAATATTCCAGTATTAACTCATTCTTCCTACAGCTGATGGCAACCTTGTAAAAGTAAATCAAATTGGCTGCTGCACATAGCACTTGATCCAACATTGCAGTCTGTGTTTCTTTGAGCAATCTGAAACAGCAAGAGTTATTTTCCACCTCGCTCTTCCCCGAGATCTCTCGAAATCAACCTCGACCTTTATCCCCACAGGTTAATATTAACCCAGCTGTGTCTTGTGTTTTATTGATCTTGGTCTTTGGTATTGGTTCATTATTGTCATGTGCACCGACATACATTGCACGAACGCAATAAATATATATTTTAGAGAATACTGTGACCAAACTGCAAGGAGTGTTTTCCAAGATCCCTTACGATGCAGATGGTTCTTGATACGTGGTCCTGGTTTATTGCTGTTGTGTGTGCTGAGATACAGGGTGCAGGGGAGATTTACGAGGATGTTGCCAGGACTCGAGGGCCTGAGCTGTAGGGAGAGGTAGGGCAGACTTGGACTTAACAGATTTAACAGAAACCTGCGGGGTGACTTATTTTACATAAAGGGTGGTGGGTGTATGGAACGAACTGCTCGAGGAGGAAGTTGAGGCAGGTACTATTACGATGTTTAAGATACATTTAGACAGGTACATGGATAGGATAGATTTAGAGGGATCTGGGCCAAATGCAGGCAGGTGGGATTAGTTTAAATGAGGCATGTTGGTCGTGTGGGCATGTTGGGCTGATGAGCCTGTTTCCAACCTACTGCCTGATGGGATAATGACTCTATACATTGAAAAGCTTCAAATAGCAAGTTGCTTTTATAATCAATATGTATGTATTATTATAATTGGATATGTATTTGGCGATTTAAGGTGAAATTCAGACAAGTTTTGTGGAGAAGATATTTTGTCATGGACCACTAGAGGGCAGTGCAACCGAACGTTTCATCGTGTCACCTCCATCTTCACTTCACCAGATGTGCAACAAGTTTGGATTCCTAAATGCAAAAGTAGGAATACATCAAAGCAACCTCCGGAGGAACATGGTTTCTCCACGCTTTTGGAGGAGATAGGTGCACCTTCACATCGCTGAGATTAGTCGTGGAGTTTACATCAGCTCCCACAAGAACAATGCCCCAGTCACCCTGAGCAGAACACAAAGTGCTGGAGGAACTCAGCGGGTCAGGCAGCATCTGAGGGGGGAATGGACGGGCGACGTTCGGGGTCACCACCTTACTTCAGTTCTTTCCCTCCACAGATGCTGCCTGACCTGCTGAGTTCTTCCAGCATTGCATTTTGCTCAAGATTCCAGCAACAGCAGTTCCTTGTGTCTTAATTGCTATTTAGTAGGATTAGCTCCATTCCAATTATTCTTGGGTACCAGGCACCTGTTGTTGATTGGTACGGGTGTCAGGGGTTATGGAGAGAAGGCAGGAGAATGGGGTTATGACGGAGAGATAGATCAGCTCTGATTGAATGGCGGAGTAGATTAGATGGTCCGAATGGCCTAATTCTGCTCCTATCACATGATCCAGTGGCTTTCGCCTGAAAGCTGTGGGTTTAGATTGCACAGGAGGGTCTTGTGCACAAAATCTAGGCTGTCGGTGCAGTGAGGAGTGGCCGGGGATTCCAACTTCTCCCCTTAAGCTGGAAGCAAAATTATCTTCTCAGTGGCGTCATACCCGATGCTTATCCCTTAAATAACGTCTCAAACAATTAGAGGGACAAGGAACTGCAGGTGCTGGAATCTGGAGCAAAATACAACATGCTGGGGGATCTCAATGGGTCAGGCAGCATCTGTGGAGGGAAGGGATGGATAATATTTCGGGTCGGGACCCTTCTTTAGACTGATTGTAGTAGGGCAGGGAACTGGAAGAATGGTGGGGGCAGGACAAAGCATGGCTAAATCTGAAATAAAAGGTTACTGCAGATGTAGTGTATGTAATGTAACTTAGGTAATGTAGTGTACAGGTATGTAACTTTAATACTGAGTACTAGAATATTGAATATATCACATGCCACAAATCGTACCATCCCAGTACTTAAAGTTACAGTTACCATTATATACACTACTGCGGATACTGGTTTGTATTATTTCACGCTGGTTATCCCCACAGATGCTGCCTGACCCGCTGAGTTACTCCAGCATTTTGTTTCTAATCTCTGGCTAAATCGGTGGTTGCTTTACATTGAGGTTAGTATCATTCGTACAGACTTTTTTTGCAGGACTGTTTACACGCTGTTTGTTAAGTCACACCGTTATAATCCAATGTCATCAAACTTCAATTGCTTGCAATGCATTCGGAATAATGAGTGCAAAGATGTCCAGAAGCAGTGGGTTGTTTGATAAACACGTGCTCTTCAAACTCTGTCCTGCTGGGGGCACTGTAGAACAACAAGTCATCTTTGCAGGTACACAAAATTGCTGGGGAAACTCAGCGGGTGCAGCAGCATCTATGGAGCGAAGGAATCTTTGCATTTCGTAGCGCTCCCATATTTTGAAAGTTGATGCTCCCACCGCCCATGTTTAAGGCCGAAGGGGCTGGTGAAGAACGAGGGTCGCTGGAAATTACATGCAGCATCCAAAACAGTTTAAGAAACAGTGGTGATTAAGTTGAGATAAATCAGGTTCATCTTAAATGGTGGTTTGGTATCACAGTATTTGAATGTAGAACACTCTGAAGAAGGGTCTCGACCCAAAACATTCTCTCCGGGGATGCTGCTTGTCCCGCTGAGTCACTCCAGCTTTTTGTGTCTATCTGCAGAACAGTGCAGTACAGGAACAAGCTCGTCGGCCCACACCGTCTACGCTGAACATGCTGCCAAGGCCATAATGGGGCTATCCGATGCACTTAATCCAGGTATATGACCTGGTTACATTGCAACATTCGTATTTGCCACCACAATCATCCTGTCTTTAGGGTTTAAAATTATGAACCGGGAGTAAATAACATTGGATTACATTGAAGAACATTGTTGGCCGTTGGGCTGGCTAGGACTTTATTCTTTTGAGGCTGGAGGCTGATCTAAAAGATGGGTGTATAAAATCATGGATAGGATGAATGTACATAGTCTTTTACCCAGGGTAGGGGAATCATGAACCAGAGCGCATAGGTTTAAGGTGAGAGAGGGGAACATTTAGTAGGAATCTGAGGGGCAACTTTTTCACACTGGGTGGGTAGATGGAACGCGCTGGCAGCGGGGATAGTTGAGACAAGCATTATTACGACTTTTAAGAGACATTTGGACAGGTACACCGATTGGATATGTTTAGAGGGATATGGGGCAAACGCGGGCAAGTGGGACTAGTGTAGATGGGGCATGTTGGTCGGCATGGATAAGTTGGGCCGAACGGTCTGTTTCCCTGCTGTACGTGTCCATGACTGCCATGTCAACACTAGTTCTGGAATCTGTGGGGCTGTCTAGCTTGTGGCGAGAGGTGATGATAAATAGTGCATCCATTCCCAGCTTATTTAGATAAAGCGGCTGTCGCCTCGTCGCCCTACACTTGCTGATGAATGAATGAAATTCCCGATCTGAGACATCGGGCATGCGAGACCCTGTTAGTGTAAAAATGGTTTGGGGAGTGGAATAACGTGTGTGTGTGCGCCTCGGGTTTAATCATGCTTCACTAGTCGGTTTCGCATGCCTTCCTGAGCGCCGACTGCTCCAAGCAATGCAAGTTATCTTTAGAAGCGAGGGCGGGGCGTATGGGTTCATCCCGTAACCTGTAATTAAGGCTTCTTCGGAGCCGTGCAATTAGACTGAGGGAAGGGTTGCGTTGCAATAATTCGAATGCACTAGCGTTCAGCCGCAGCGGCAGTCGCAGGGTTTGTAGCCCTTAACTCTCTCTCCCTCCCCCGACTCCTAGAGTCGCCCATCCCCGTAGCTTTCATGCTAGAAGAACCAGCCTGGGATTATCGGATGCCGATGGAAGACGCGATGGACAAATTCGATGATATGGCTTCTGTGAGCGATTTTGACCCCATCCAAGGAAACATCCCGGCCACCAAAGTGGAGATCACCGTGTCTTGCAGGTGAGCGGACAGATCGGCGGCAGACCCGGCGAAGCAACTGCTTCCAAGTTCATTTGTTTTTCTTTCAAAAAAAAAAGATAGACTCAAAATGCTGGAGTCACTCAGCGGGGCAGGCAGCATCTCCGGTTAGAAGGAATGGGTGACGTTTCTGGTCGAGACCCTTCTTCAGACTTTAAAAACAAGATGTACAGTTTTAACAATGCAAATCCACGTTATATATCGTGGGGATAGTTTAAAAATTACTGTAACACAGTGCCTTTCATTATGTTCCTAGCTGAACCTTTGGTTAATGTCTAATTGTGTAATAACCCAAGCTGGAAATTCGATGTTAACTTGAGTTGCAGCCAGCGGTGGTGATATCTCGAATCAGGAAACATTAGCATGTCAGGCAGCGTTGTGAAGCTGGGAGTCCAAGTGGCTCTTGTATAGCGGTGTTTACTCTGCACCATTCGGCTATTTGGGCGGCTTCAATCAGTATTTAATCTGTTTGCAAAGCCTCTCGGCTCTCCCAACTTTCAACTCGTGTCCTCGCATCGAAATACACCATACACAAGCGATTGGAATAAAAAGAAAAACGCAGGTGCCGGTTTACACCGACACTGGAGTAACTAAGCGGGTCGGGCAGCATCTCTGGAGAACAAACATAGGTGACGTTTTGGGTCGGGACCATTCTCCAAAGACACAAAGTGCTGGAGTAACTCGCGGGTCAGGCAGCATCTCTGGAGATAGGAGACATTTGCTGGGTGGCGTTGGATGTCCAGATATGGCATGAATCGCCACCTATGCATGTTCTCCTGAGATGCTGCCCGACCAACAAGAGCATGAACCCTTCTAATTATTAAAAAATAATAATAACTTAATTCAAAATAAAACAATGTGCAAATAAAAAAGTGTAAAATTCTTCGTATATTCTCTGTACATTCAATAGTGTCACACTCACTGTTCCCTCCTGTCTTTGAATATTGCAGACACCCTTGCTACTCTTGTGGCCCCCTGGGGTGATATCCCTTCCCTTGTTTGAGGGGTGCCCCCCGCCGGACTGTGCCCCTCAATGTCCAGTAGTGGACAACCTAAACGTAACCAAAACTAACCGGAGTTCCTTATTAGATTAACAATGTATTCAGTTATAGAAACAAAACCTTAAGATGTCGAAATAAGATGGTTAATTAACAAGAAGTTAATTGGTGACTGAATCGGAGCAGATTTATTTTTTCAATCGTCCTAAAGAGGCGTTGCAAGGAACAGCAGGTGCTTCTTCATATATTTAAAAAAAGACACAGAATGCTGGAGTAACTCAGCGGGGTCAAGCGACGTTTCAGATCTTATCTATTCATCCAACGCATTCATATTCTCCACAGATGCTGCCTGACCTGCCTGGTTCCTCCAGCACTTTTTGTTGTAAACCAGCACCTGCAGTTCCTTGTAACGCCTCTTTAAGACGTTGATTGAAAACATCTGTACCCACTCGGTCAGTAATTAACTTGTCCTTGTTAATGAACAATATCACCCCATCTTCATGTGTTTTT